>NW_027257945.1:0-145000 GCF_045791955.1 Oncorhynchus clarkii lewisi
GAGGATAGAGAGATAATGTGAGAGACGAGAGAGAGAAAGAGGGAGAGACAGAGAGAGTATGTGTTCTGTCAGAGGGAGAGGGAGGGAAAGAGAGAGAGAGGATAAATGAAAGAATGAGTGAAAGCGCCCTAGTCATGGTCCATTCCAGACATCTCAAACAGCAGTTGACTGTTGTTGTGTCCTAGTTTTAGCACCTTAATAAGTGCAGCAATTTGCAGAAAAGCTACAGTTACTAGCTACCAAGCCATCGTCACGAAAGCTAGCGTCAATCATTCCCAGAGTCAACAGCCCAGAGAGATCACAACAACACCTGCAGCCCAGAGAGATCACAACAACACCTGCAGCCCAGAGAGATCACGACAACACCTGCAGCCCATCACAACAACACCTGCAGCCCAGAGAGATCACAACAACACCTGCAGCCCAACAGCCTGCAGCCCAGAGATCACAACAACACCTGCAGCCCAGAGAGATCACAACAACACCTGCAGCCCAGAGAGATCACGACAACACCTGCAGCCCAGAGAGATCACAACAACACCTGCAGCCCAGAGAGATCACAACAACACCTGCAGCCCAGAGAGATCACGACAACACCTGCAGCCCAGAGAGTTCACAACAACACCTGCAGCCCAGAGAGATCACAACAACACCTGCAGCCCAGAGAGATCACGACAACACCTGCAGCCCAGAGAGATCACAACAACACCTGCAGCCCAGAGAGATCACAACAACACCTGCAGCCCAGAGAGATCACACCTGCACAACACCTGCAGCCCAGAGAGATCACAACAACACCTGCAGCCCAGAGAGATCACAACAACACCTGCAGCCCAGAGAGATCACGACAACACCTGCAGCCCAGAGAGATCACAACAACACCTGCAGCCCAGAGAGATCACAACAACACCTGCAGCCCAGAGAGATCACAACAACACCTGCAGCCCAGAGAGATCACAACAACACCTGCAGCCCAGAGAGATCACAACAGCACCTGCAGCCCAGAGAGATCACAACAACACCTGCAGCCCAGAGAGACAACAGCACCTGCAGCCCAGAGAGATCACAACAACACCTGCAGCCCAGAGAGATCACGACAACACCTGCAGCCCAGAGAGATCACAACAACACCTGCAGCCCAGAGAGATCACAACAACACCTGCAGCCCAGAGAGATCACAACAACACCTGCAGCCCAGAGAGATCACAACAACACCTGAAGCCCAGAGAGATCACAACAGCACCTGCAGCCCAGAGAGATCACAACAACACCTGCAGCCCAGAGAGATCACAACAACACCTGCAGCCCAGAGAGATCACAACAACACCTGCAGCCCAGAGAGATCACAACAACACCTGCAGCCCAGAGAGATCACAACAACACCTGCAGCCCAGAGAGATCACAACAACACCTGCAGCCCACAGAGATCACAACAACACCTGCAGCCCAGAGAGATCACAACAACACCTGCAGCCCAGAGAGATCACAACAACACCTGCAGCCCAGAGAGATCACAACAACACCTGCAGCCCAGAGAGATCACAACAACACCTGCAGCCCAGAGAGATCACAACAACACCTGCAGCCCAGAGAGATCACAACAACACCTGCAGCCCAGAGAGATCACAACAACACCTGCAGCCCAGAGAGATCACAACAACATCTGCTTCCTAAATGGAACCCTATTCCCTATGTAGTGCACTACTTTTGCCAGAACTTTATAGAACCCTATTCCCTATGTAGTGTTCTACTTTTGCCAGAACCTTATAGAACCCTATTCCCTGTGTAGTGCACTACTTTTTCCAGAACCTTATAGAACCCTATTCCCTGTGTAGTGCACTACTTTTGCCAGAACCTTATAGAACCCTATTCCCTATGTAGTGTCCTACTTTTACCAGAACCATATAGAACCCTATTCCCTATGTAGTGTCCTATTTTTGACCAGAACCCTCTGGGAATAGGGTGCCATTTGGGATGCACTTCAGAACAACCAAGTGAACCTTCAAATAGACAGTTTCTATAGCACATCTTACCCGTCCTCTCCAATGGATGCTTTTAGTCTGAAAACTCGGCAAGCTCAACAGGTTGTCATCAGGTTGTCAACAGGTTGTCATCAGGTTGTCATCAGGTTGTCAACAGGTTGTCATCAGGTTGTCAACAGGTTGTCATCAGGTTGTCAACAGGTTGTCATCAGGTTGTCAACAGGTTGTCATCAGGTTGTCAACAGGTTGTCATCAGGTTGTCAACAGGTTGTCATCAGGTTGTCAACAGGTTGTCATCAGGTTGTCAACAGGTTGTCATCAGGTTGTCAACAGGTTGTCATCAGGTTGTCATCAGGTTGTCAACAGGTTGTCAACAGGTTGTCATCAGGTTGTCAACAGGTTGTCAACAGGTTGTCAACAGGTTGTCAACAGGTTGTCATCAGGTTGTCAACAGGTTGTCATCAGGTTGTCAACAGGTTGTCATCAGGTTGTCAACAGGTTGTCATCAGGTTGTCAACAGGTTGTCAACAGGTTGTCATCAGGTTGTCAACAGGTTGTCATCAGGTTGTCAACAGGTTGTCATCAGGTTGTCAACAGGTTGTCAACAGGTTGTCATCAGGTTGTCAACAGGTTGTCATCAGGTTGTCAACAGGTTGTCATCAGGTTGTCAACAGGTTGTCATCAGGTTGTCATCAGGTTGTCAACAGGTTGTCATCAGGTTGTCAACAGGTTGTCAACAGGTTGTCATCAGGTTGTCAACAGGTTGTCATCAGGTTGTCAACAGGTTGTCAACAGGTTGTCATCTTGTATCATAAAAAATTCCACGTTCAAAACAACGTTTGTATTTATTAAGACTGTTAGTAGTATGTAAAATGTCTCATTAATATTTGTCTGGGAGCAAACTACTCCAATCGACAAGCTATTCTGAAAACGTGGAACTTGACAAGGTTATCTCATACCACTGTGTGAAATTAACTATTTTCTATTGGAAATGAATAGTCAACATAGATGTCTCATCTCACATCTCTGTCTTTCTCCTCTGGCTCCCCCTCCCCTACTCTCCCTTCATCTCCCTCCCTCTCCCTCCCCTACTCTCCCTTCATCTCCCTCCCTCTCCCTCCCCTACTCTCCCTTCATCTCCCTCCCTCTCCCTCCCCTACTCTCCCTTCATCTCCCTCCCTCTCCCTCCCCTACTCTCCCTTCATCTCCCTCCCTCTCCCTCCCCTACTCTCCCTTCATCTCCCTCCCTCTCCCTCCCCTACTCTCCCTTCATCCCCCACCCCTACTCTCCCTTCATCTCCCCCCACCCCCTCTCCCTTCATCTACCTCCCTCTCCCTCCCTACTCTCCCTTCATCTACCTCCCTCTCCCCATCCCCGCTCCCTTCATCTACCTCCCTCTCCCTCCCTACTCTCCCTTCATCTCCATCCCTCCCCCTCTCCCTTCATCTCCCTCTCTCTCCCTCCCCTACTCTCCCTCCATCTCCCTCCCTCCCCCTCCCCTACTCTCCCTTCATCTCCTTCCCCTACTCTCCCTTCATCTCCCTCCCTCCCCCTCCCCTACTCTCCCTCCCTCCCCCTCCCCTACTCTCCCTTCATCTCCCGCCCTCCCCCTCCCCTACTCTCCCTCCCTCCCCCACCCCTACTCTCCCTCCCTCCCTCTCCCTCCCCTACTCTCCCTCCATCTCCCTCCCTCTCCCCCACCCCTACTCTCCTTTCATCTCCCTCCCTCTCCCCCTCCCCTCCCTCCATCTCCCTCCCTCCCTCTCTCCCTCCCCTACTCTCCTTTCATCTCCCTCCCTCCCCTACTCTCCCTTCATCTCCCTCCCTCTCCCCCTCCCCTACTCTCCCTTCATCTCCCTCCCTCTCCCTCCCCTACTCTCCCTTCATCTCTCTCCCTCTCCCTCCCCTACTCTCCCTTCATCCCCCACCCCTACTCTCCCTTCATCTCCCCCCCACCCCCTCTCCCTTCATCTACCTCCCTCTCCCTCCCTACTGTCCCTTCATCTACCTCCCTCTCCCCATCCCCGCTCCCTTCATCTACCTCCCTCTCCCTCCCTACTCTCCCTTCATCTCCATCCCTCCACCTCTCCCTTCATCTCCCTCTCTCTCCCTCCCCTACTCTCCCTTCATCTCCCTCCCTCCCCCTCCCCTACTCTCCCTTCATCTCCCTCCCCTACTCTCCCTTCATCTCCCTCCCTCCCCCTCCCCTACTCTCCCTCCCTCCCCCTCCCCTTCTCTCCCTTCATCTCCCGCCCTCCCCCTCCCCTACTCTCCCTCCCTCCCCCACCCCTACTCTCCCTCCCTCTCCCTCCCCTACTCTCCCTCCATCTCCCTCCCTCTCCCCCACCCCTACTCTCCTTTCATCTCCCTCCCTCTCCCCCTCCCCTCCCTCCATCTCCCTCCCTCTCTCCCTCCCCTACTCTCCTTTCATCTCCCTCCCTCCCCTACTCTCCCTTCATCTCCCTCCCTCTCCCTCCCCTACTCTCCCTCCCTCTCCCTCCCCCTCTCCCTCCCCTACTCTCCCTCCCTCTCCCTCCCTCTCCCCCTCCCCTACTCTCCCTTCATCTCCCTCCCTCTCCCCCTCCCCTACTCTCCCTTCATCTCCCTCCCTCTCCCCCTCCCCTACTCTCCCTTCATCTCTCTCCCTCCTTCCTTCACTCTCCCTCTCTCTCCCTCCCTCTCTCCCTCCCCTACTCTCCTTTCATCTCCCTCCCTCCCCCTCCCCTACTCTCCCTTCATCTCCCTCCCTCTCCCCCTCCCCTACTCTCCCTTCATCTCCCTCCCTCTCCCCCTCCCCTACTCTCCCTTCATCTCCCTCCCTCTCCCCCTCCCCTACTCTCCCTTCATCTCCCTCCCTCTCCCCCTCCCCTACTCTCCCTTCATCTCCCTTCCTCTCCCTCCATCACTCTCCCTCCCTATACCTCCCCATTTCTCCCTCCCCATCCCCTACTCTCCCTTCATCTCCCTCCCTCCCTCCCCCACCCCTACTCTCCCTCCATCTCCCTCCCTCTCCCCCACCCCTTACTCTCCTTTCATCTCCCTCCCTCTCCCCCTCCCCTACTCTCCCTCCATCTCCCTCCCTCCCTCTCTCCCTCCCCTACTCTCCTTTCATCTCCCTCCCTCCCCCCTACTCTCCCTTCATCTCCCTCCCTCTCCCCCTCCCCTACTCTCCCTTCATCTCCCTCCCTCTCCCTCCATCACTCTCCCTCCCTATACCTCCCCATTTCTCCCTCCCTCTCTCCCTCCCTCCTTCACTCTCCCTCTCTCTCCCTCCCTCTCTCCCTCCCTACTCTCCCTTCATCTCCCTCCCTCTCCCCCTCCCCTACTCTCCCTTCATCTCCCTCCCTCTCCCTCCCTCTCCCCCTCCCCTACTCTCCCGTCATCTCCCTCCCTCTCCCCCTCCCCTGCTCTCCCTTCATCTCCCTCCCTCTCCCCCTCCCCTACTCTCCCTTCATCTCCCTCCCTCTCCCTCCATCACTCTCCCTCCCTATACCTCCCCATTTCTCCCTCCCCATCCCCTACTCTCCCTTCATCTCCCTCCCTCCCCCACCCCTACTCTCCCTCCATCTCCCTCCCTCTCCCCCACCCCTACTCTCCTTTCATCTCCCTCCCTCTCCCCCTTCCCTACTCTCCCTCCATCTCCCTCCCTCCCTCTCTCCCTCCCCTACTCTCCTTTCATCTCCCTCCCTCCCCCCCTACTCTCCCTTCATCTCCCTCCCTCTCCCCCTCCCCTACTCTCCCTTCATCTCCCTCCCTCTCCCCCTCCCCTACTCTCCCTTCATCTCCCTCCCTCTCCCCCTCCCCTACTCTCCCTTCATCTCCCTCCCTCTCCCCCTCCCCTACTCTCCCTTCATCTCCCTCCCTCTCCCTCCATCACTCTCCCTCCCTATACCTCCCCATTTCTCCCTCCCCATCCCCTACTCTCCCTTCATCTCCCTCCCTCCCTCCCCCACCCCTACTCTCCCTCCATCTCCCTCCCTCTCCCCCACCCCTACTCTCCTTTCATCTCCCTCCCTCTCCCCCTCCCCTACTCTCCCTCCATCTCCCTCCCTCCCTCTCTCCCTCCCCTACTCTCCTTTCATCTCCCTCCCTCCCCCCTACTCTCCCTTCATCTCCCTCCCTCTCCCCTCCCCTACTCTCCCTTCATCTCCCTCCCTCTCCCCCTCCCCTACTCTCCCTCATCTCCCTCCCTCTCCCTCCCCTACTCTCCCTCCCCTACTCTCCCTCCCTCTCCCCTCCCCTACTCTCCCTTCATCTCCCTCCCTCTCCCTCCATCACTCTCCCTCCCTATACCTCCCCATTTCTCCCTCCCTCTCTCCCTCCCTCCTTCACTCTCCCTCTCTCTCCCTCCCTCCTTCACTCTCCCTCTCTCCCTCCCTCCTTCACTCTCCCTCTCTCTCACATTCTACTGTTTTCTCCAACCAAGAACTAGTCTGAAAAATTGTAACTTGACATGGTTGTACCGTTAATGATTTCTCATTAATACTGTATTTGTCATTGTCTCTCCAGGCAGTACGATAACTCCTAACTACCTTGATAACTCAACGTCTAACGTGGGTCCGTGGTGCTCCTGCTCGGCCTCCGGGAACCACCGGGAACAGTGTGACGGCTTCCTGGAATATTTTCATGATAATGTCTGCCTGAGTGAGCGACATTTTTCTATATTGTTTATTTCACTTTTGTTTATTATCTATTTCACTTGCTTTTGCAATGTTAACATATGTCTGCCATGCCAATAAAGCCCCTTGAGAGAGAGAGAGAGAGAGCGAGGGAGAGGGAGAGGGAGAGGGAGAGGGAGAGGGAGAGGGAGAGAGAGGGAGAGAGAGAGAGATATTTCGCCAGTAGCTAAGAGAGAGAGAGAGGGAGAGAGAGAGAGAGAGAGAGAGAGAGAGAGAGGGAGAGGGAGAGAGATATTTCACCAGTAGCTAAGAGAGAGAGAGAGAGAGAGAGAGAGAATACTTCAGATGGCCTTTGATGACTTTGTAATTCAGTGAATTGTGTTTCCTGCTACTGAGGTAATGAGCTGGTCAGATATGGAGGAAGCATCCCTAAGTCTCACAGGGCTCTGGTCAGAAGTAGAGCACTATGTAGAGAATAGGGTGCCATTTTGGACCTTACAGAAAATAACACTCTGGTTAAATGCAGCCGTCGGCAGTCAGGGGAGAAAAAAACGCTGAACAACTTAAACTTCATCCAAAGTGGAGCTGTTGTTCACTGAGGTTTAAACACAGCTGTGACCCAGCTACCTGCCTGCATGCTCATCACGGATGTAATAATACTATATATTAATATCCTGTTTTAATAACTGCCACACCTCACTCTGGTGCTCCTGGTTTTATAGATGTGTCAGTGAGAATGTCAAGAGAGATAGAGTTGAATTTGGGGGTTTGTGGGCTGATTTGGGCTCATTCACACAATTCCTAATAGGGTTGCACAGCTAACAAGAATTTAACAAAGGTACCGTAATCTTCTGTAACTTTGGTCATTATTAATTTAACAAAATTCTGGTAGTCTACTGGTAAACTTCGAAAGGGCTTATTTTCCGTTTACAACCCCAGCATAAATGGTCTGTCTTGGAGACCTTGAATGGGATGTGTTGTACAGCCGAAAGAAGCGCTGGAGAGTCTAGCTGAGCCCTAGAGACTATAGCTGAGCCCTGGAGACTATAGCTGATCCCTGGAGACTATAGCTGAGCCCTGGAGACTATAGCTGAGCCCTGGAAACTATAGCTGAGCCCTGGAGACTATAGCTGAGCCCTGGAGACTATAGCTGATCCCTGGAGACTATAGCTGAGCCCTAGAGACTATAGCTGAGCCCTGGAGACTATAGCTGAGCCCTAGAGACTATAGCTGAGCCCTAGAGACTATAGCTGAGCCCAAGAGACTATAGCTGAGCCCTGGAGACTATAGCTGAGCCCTGGAGACTATAGCTGAGCCCTATAGACTATAGCTGAGCCCTGGAGACTATAGCTGAGCCCTAGAGACTATAGCTGAGCCCTGGATACTATAGCTGAGCCCTGGATACTATAGCTGAGCCCTGGATAATATAGCTGAGCCCTGGATACTATAGCTGAGCCCTGGAGACTATAGCTGAGCCCTGGAGACTATAGCTGAGCCCTAGAGACTATAGCTGAGCCCTGGAGACTATAGCTGAGCCCTAGAGACTATAGCTGAGCCCTAGAGACTATAGCTGAGCCCTAGAGACTATAGCTGAGCCCTAGAGACTATAGCTGAGCCCTGGAGACTATAGCTGAGCCCTAGAGACTATAGCTGAGCCCTGGAGACTATAGCTGAGCCCTGGAGACTATAGCTGAGCCCTGGAGACTATAGCTGAGCCCTAGAGACTATAGCTGAGCCCTAGAGACTATAGCTGAGCCCTAGAGACTATAGCTGAGCCCTGGATACTATAGCTGAGCCCTGGATACTATAGCTGAGCCCTGGATACTATAGCTGAGCCCTGGATAATATAGCTGAGCCCTGGATACTATAGCTGAGCCCTAGAGACGATAGCTGAGCCCTAGAGACGATAGCTGAGCCCTGGAGACTATAGCTGAGCCCTAGAGACTATAGCTGAGCCCTGAATACTATAGCTGAGCCCTGAATACTATAGCTGAGCCCTAGAGACTATAGCTGAGCCCTGGATACTACAGCTGAGCCCTGGATACTACAGCTGAGCCCTAGAGACTATAGCTGAGCCCTGGATAGTACAGCTGAGCCCTAGAGACTATAGCTGAGCCCTGGATACTATAGCTGAGCAGATGGATGAAGAGAGCCTTCAGCATCGTATAATGTATAGGCTACTATGGTCCTCAGAGCCCTGGAGCTGATCTGGGGGGATGGTAGCTGTGGGTCTATAGATATAATGGAGGGATGGGTCTATATGTAGCTGTGGGTCTATAGATATAATGGGGGATGGTAGCTGTGAGTCTATAGATATAATGGGGGAATGATAGCTGTGGGTCTATAGATATAATGGGGGGATGGTAGCTGTGAGTCTATAGATATAATGGGGGGATGGTAGCTGTGGGTCTATAGATATAATGGGGGATGGTAGCTGTGGGTCTATAGATATAATGGGGGGATGGTAGCTGTGGGTCTATAGATATAATGGGGGGATGATAGCTGTGGGTCTATAGTTGTGGGTCTATAGCTGTGCTGGGGGATGGTAGCTGTGGGTCTATAGCTGTGCTGAGGGGATGGTAGCTGTGGGTCTATAGCTGTGGGTCTATAGATATAATGGGGGGATGGTAGCTGTGGGTCTATAGCTGTGCTGAGGGGATGGTAGCTGTGGGTCTATAGATATAATGGGGGATGGTAGCTGTGGGTCTATAGATATAATGGAGGGATGATAGCTGTGGGTCTATAGATATAATGGGGGATGATAGCTGTGGGTCTATAGACATAATGGGGGATGGTAGCTGTGGGTCTATAGTTGTGGGTCTATAGCTGTGCTGGGGGATGGTAGCTGTGGGTCTATAGATGTAATGGGGGGATGGTAGCTGTGGGTCTATAGCTGTGCTGGGGGATGGTAGCTGTTGGTCTATAGATATAAGAGGGGGATGGTAGCTGTTAGTCTATAGCTGTGCTGAAGACACAGTGAAATGGGAGGTAACTGAAGACACAGTGAAATGGGAGGTAACTGAAGACAGTGAAATGGGAGGTAACTAAAGACAATGAAATGGGAGGTAACTGAAGACAGTGAAATGGGAGGTAACTGAAGACAGTGAAATGGGAGGTAACTGAAGACTGTAACTGAAGACAGTGAAATGGGAGCTAACTGAAGACAGTGAAATGGGAGGTAACTAAAGACAGTGAAATGGGAGGTAACTGAAGACACAGTGAAATGGGAGGTAACTGAAGACACAGTGAAATGGGAGGTAACTGAAGACAGTGAAATGGGAGGTAACTGAAGACTGTGAAATGGGAGGTAACTGAAGACAGTGAAATGGGAGGTAACTGAAGACACAGTGAAATGGGAGGTAACTGAAGACTGTGAAATGGGAGCTAACTGAAGACAGTGAAATGGGAGGTAACTGAAGACAGTGAATGGGAGGTAACTGAAGACTGTAACTGAAGACAGTGAAATGGGAGCTAACTGAAGACAGTGAAATGGGAGGTAACTAAAGACAGTGAAATGGGAGGTAACTGAAGACAGTGAAATGGGAGGTAACTAAAGACAGTGAAATTGGAGGTAACTAAAGACACAGTGAAATGGGAGGTAACTGAAGACTGTAACTGAAGACAGTGAAATGGGAGGTAACTGAAGACAGTGAAATGGTAGGTAACTGAAGACAGTGAAATGGGAGGTAACTGAAGACAGTGAAATGGGAGGTAACTGAAGACAGTGAAATGGGAGCTAACTGAAGACAGTGAAATGGGAGCTAACTGAAGACAGTGAAATGGGAGGTAACTGAAGACACAGTGAAATGGGAGGTAACTGAAGACAGTGAAATGGGAGGTAACTGAAGACAGTGAAATGGGAGGTAACTAAAGACAGTGAAATGGGAGGTAACTGAAGACAGTGAAATGGGAGGTAACTGAAGACAGTGAAATGGGAGGTAACTGAAGACACAGTGAAATGGGAGGTAACTGAAGACACAGTGAAATGGGAGGTAACTGAAGACAGTGAAATGGGAAGTAACTGAAGACAGTGAAATGGGAGGTAACTGAAGACAGTGAAATGGGAGGTAACTGAAGACTGTAACTGAAGACAGTGAAATGGGAGATAACTAAAGACAGTGAAATGGGAGGTACCTGAAGACAGTGAAATGGGAGGTAACTGAAGACAGTGAAATGGTAGGCAACTGAAGACAGTGAAATGGGAGGTAACTAAAGACAGTGAAATGGGAGGTAACTGAAGACAGTGAAATGGGAGGTAACTGAAGACAGTGAAATGGGAGGTAGCTGAAGACAGTGAAATGGGAGGTAACTGAAGACAGTGAAATGAGAGGTAACTGAAGACAGTGAAATGGAGGTAACTGAAGACAGTGAAATTGGAGGTAACTGAAGACTGTAACTGAAGACAGTAAAATGGGAGGTAACTGAAGACAGTGAAATGGGAGGTAACTAAAGACAGTGAAATGGGAGGTAACTGAAGACTGTGAAATGGGAGGTAACTGAAGACTGTGAAATGGGAGCTAACTGAAGACAGTGAAATGGGAGGTAACTGAAGACTGTGAAATGGGAGCTAACTGAAGACTGTAACTGAAGACAGTGAAATGGGAGCTAACTGAAGACAGTGAAATGGGAGCTAACTGAAGACAGTGAAATGGGAGGTAACTAAAGACAGTGAAATGGGAGGTAACTGAAGACAGTAAAATGGGAGGTAACTAAAGACAGTGAAATTGGAGGTAACTAAAGACAGTGAAATGGGAGGTAACTGTAGACTGTAACTGAAGACAGTGAAATGGGAGCTAACTGAAGACAGTGAAATGGGAGCTAACTGAAGACAGTGAAATGGGAGCTAACTGAAGACAGTGAAATGGGAGGTAACTGAAGACACAGTGAAATGGGAGGTAACTGAAGACAGTGAAATGGGAGGTAACTGAAGACAGTGAAATGGGAGGTAACTAAAGACAGTGAAATGGGAGGTAACTGAAGACAGTGAAATGGGAGGTAACTGAAGACAGTGAAATGGGAGGTAACTGAAGACACAGTGAAATGGGAGGTAACTGAAGACACAGTGAAATGGGAGGTAACTGAAGACAGTGAAATGGGAGGTAACTGAAGACAGTGAAATGGGAGGTAACTGAAGACAGTGAAATGGGAGGTAACTGAAGACTGTAACTGAAGACAGTGAAATGGGAGCTAACTGAAGACAGTGAAATGGGAGGTAACTAAAGACAGTGAAATGGGAGGTAACTGAAGACAGTGAAATGGGAGGTAACTAAAGACAGTGAAATTGGAGGTAACTAAAGACACAGTGAAATGGGAGGTAACTGAAGACTAACTGAAGACAGTGAAATGGGATGTAACTGAAGACAGTGAAATGGTCGGTAACTGAAGACAGTGAAATGGGAGGTAACTGAAGACAGTGAAATGGGAGGTAACTGAAGACAGTGAAATGGGAGCTAACTGAAGACAGTGAAATGGGAGCTAACTGAAGACAGTGAAATGGGAGGTAACTGAAGACACAGTGAAATGGGAGGTAACTGAAGACAGTGAAATGGGAGGTAACTGAAGACAGTGAAATGGGAGGTAACTAAAGACAGTGAAATGGGAGGTAACTGAAGACAGTGAAATGGGAGGTAACTGAAGACAGTGAAATGGGAGGTAACTGAAGACACAGTGAAATGGGAGGTAACTGAAGACACAGTGAAATGGGAGGTAACTGAAGACAGTGAAATGGGAGGTAACTGAAGACAGTGAAATGGGAGGTAACTGAAGACAGTGAAATGGGAGGTAACTGAAGACTGTAACTGAAGACAGTGAAATGGGAGGTAACTGAAGACAGTGAAATGGGAGGTAACTAAAGACAGTGAAATTGGAGGTAACTAAAGACACAGTGAAATGGGAGGTAACTGAAGACTGTAACTGAAGACAGTGAAATGGGAGGTAACTGAAGACAGTGAAATGGTAGGTAACTGAAGACAGTGAAATGGGAGGTAACTGAAGACAGTGAAATGGTAGGCAACTGAAGACAGTGAAATGGGAGGTAACTAAAGACAGTGAAATGGGAGGTAACTAAAGACAGTGAAATGGGAGGTAACTGAAGACAGTGAAATGAGAGGTAACTGAAGACAGTGAAATGGAGGTAACTGAAGACTGTGAAATTGGAGGTAACTGAAGACTGTAACTGAAGACAGTAAAATGGGAGGTAACTGAAGACAGTGAAATGGGAGGTAACTAAAGACAGTGAAATGGGAGGTAACTGAAGACTGTGAAATGGGAGGTAACTGAAGACTGTGAAATGGGAGCTAACTGAAGACAGTGAAATGGGAGGTAACTGAAGACTGTGAAATGGGAGCGAACTGAAGACTGTAACTGAAGACAGTGAAATGGGAGCAAACTCAAGACAGTGAAATGGGAGCTAACTGAAGACAGTGAAATGGGAGGTAACTAAAGACAGTGAAATGGGAGGTAACTGAAGACAGTAAAATGGGAGGTAACTAAAGACAGTGAAATTGGAGGTAACTAAAGACAGTGAAATGGGAGGTAACTGTAGACTGTAACTGAAGACAGTGAAATGGGAGCTAACTGAAGACAGTGAAATGGGAGGTAACTGAAGACAGTGAAATGGGAGCTAACTGAAGACAGTGAAATGGGAGCTAACTGAAGACAGTGAAATGGGAGGTAACTGAAGACAGTGAAATGGGAGGTAACTGAAGACAGTGAAATGGGAGGTAACTAAAGACAGTGAAATGGGAGGTAACTGAAGACAATTGAAATGGGAGGTAACTGAAGACAGTGAAATGGGAGGTAACTGAAGACACAGTGAAATGGGAGGTAACTGAAGACACAGTGAAATGGGAGGTAACTGAAGACAGTGAAATGGGAGGTAACTGAAGACAGTGAAATGGGAGGTAACTGAAGACAGTGAAATGGGAGGTAACTGAAGACTGTAACTGAAGACAGTGAAATGGGAGATAACTAAAGACAGTGAAATGGGAGGTACCTGAAGACAGTGAAATGGGAGGTAACTGAAGACAGTGAAATGGTAGGCAACTGAAGACAGTGAAATGGGAGGTAACTAAAGACAGTGAAATGGGAGGTAACTAAAGACAGTGAAATGGGAGGTAACTGAAGACAGTGAAATGGGAGGTAACTGAAGACAGTGAAATGGGAGGTAGCTGAAGACAGTGAAATGGGAGGTAACTGAAGACAGTGAAATGAGAGGTAACTGAAGACAGTGAAATGGAGGTAACTGAAGACAGTGAAATTGGAGGTAACTGAAGACTGTAACTGAAGACAGTAAAATGGGAGGTAACTGAAGACAGTGAAATGGGAGGTAACTAAAGACAGTGAAATGGGAGGTAACTGAAGACTGTGAAATGGGAGGTAACTGAAGACTGTGAAATGGGAGCTAACTGAAGACAGTGAAATGGGAGCTAACTGAAGACTGTAACTGAAGACAGTGAAATGGGAGCTAACTGAAGACAGTGAAATGGGAGCTAACTGAAGACAGTGAAATGGGAGGTAACTAAAGACAGTGAAATGGGAGGTAACTGAAGACAGTGAAATGGGAGGTAACTAAAGACAGTGAAATTGGAGGTAACTAAAGACAGTGAAATGGGAGGTAACTGTAGACTGTAACTGAAGACAGTGAAATGGGAGCTAACTGAAGACAGTGAAATGGGAGGTAACTGAAGACAGTGAAATGGGAGGTAACTGAAGACACAGTGAAATGGGAGGTAACTAAAGACAGTGAAATGGGAGGTAACTAAAGACAGTGAAATGGGAGGTAACTGAAGACAGTGAAATGGGAGGTAACTGAAGACAGTGAAATGGGAGGTAACTGAAGACAGTGAAATGGGAGGTAACTGAAGACACAGTGAAATGGGAGGTAACTGAAGACACAGTGAAATGGGAGGTAACTAAAGACAGTGAAATGGGAGGTAACTGAAGACAGTGAAATGGGAGGTAACTAAAGACAGTGAAATTGGAGGTAACTAAAGACAGTGAAATGGGAGGTAACTGTAGACTGTAACTGAAGACAGTGAAATGGGAGCTAACTGAAGACAGTGAAATGGGAGGTAACTGAAGACAGTGAAATGGGAGGTAACTGAAGACACAGTGAAATGGGAGGTAACTAAAGACAGTGAAATGGGAGGTAACTAAAGACAGTGAAATGGGAGGTAACTGAAGACAGTGAAATGGGAGGTAACTGAAGACAGTGAAATGGGAGGTAACTGAAGACAGTGAAATGGGAGGTAACTGAAGACACAGTGAAATGGGAGGTAACTGAAGACACAGTGAAATGGGAGGTAACTAAAGACAGTGAAATGGGAGGTAACTGAAGACAGTGAAATGGGAGGTAACTGAAGACAGTGAAATGGGAGGTAACTAAAGACAGTGAAATGGGACGTAACTGAAGACAGTGAAATGGGAGGTAACTGAAGACAGTGAAATGGGAGGTAACTGAAGACACAGTGAAATGGGAGGTAACTGAAGACACAGTGAAATGGGAGGTAACTGAAGACAGTGAAATGGGAGGTAACTGAAGACAGTGAAATGGGAGGTAACTGAAGACAGTGAAATGGGAGGTAACTGAAGACTGTAACTGAAGACAGTGAAATGGGAGATAACTAAAGACAGTGAAATGGGAGGTACCTGAAGACAGTGAAATGGGAGGTAACTGAAGACACAGTGAAATGGGAGGTAACTGAAGACAGTGAAATGGGAGCTAACTGAAGACAGTGAAATGGGAGGTAACTAAAGACAGTGAAATGGGAGGTAACTGAAGACAGTGAAATGGGAGGTAACTAAAGACAGTGAAATGGGAGGTAACTGAAGACAGTGAAATGGGAGGTAACTGAAGACAGTGAAATGCGAGGTAGCTGAAGACAGTGAAATGGGAGGTAACTGAAGACAGTGAAATGAGAGGTAACTGAAGACAGTGAAATGGAGGTAACTGAAGACAGTGAAATTGGAGGTAACTGAAGACTGTAACTGAAGACAGTAAAATGGGAGGTAACTGAAGACAGTGAAATGGGAGGTAACTAAAGACAGTGAAATGGGAGGTAACTGAAGACTGTGAAATGGGAGGTAACTGAAGACTGTGAAATGGGAGCTAACTGAAGACAGTGAAATGGGAGGTAACTGAAGACTGTGAAATGGGAGCTAACTGAAGACTGTAACTGAAGACAGTGAAATGGGAGCTAACTGAAGACAGTGAAATGGGAGCTAACTGAAGACAGTGAAATGGGAGGTAACTAAAGACAGTGAAATGGGAGGTAACTGAAGACAGTAAAATGGGAGGTAACTAAAGACAGTGAAATTGGAGGTAACTAAAGACAGTGAAATGGGAGGTAACTGTAGACTGTAACTGAAGACAGTGAAATGGGAGCTAACTGAAGACAGTGAAATGGGAGCTAACTGAAGACAGTGAAATGGGAGCTAACTGAAGACAGTGAAATGGGAGGTAACTGAAGACACAGTGAAATGGGAGGTAACTGAAGACAGTGAAATGGGAGGTAACTGAAGACAGTGAAATGGGAGGTAACTAAAGACAGTGAAATGGGAGGTAACTGAAGACAGTGAAATGGGAGGTAACTGAAGACACAGTGAAATGGGAGGTAACTGAAGACACAGTGAAATGGGAGGTAACTGAAGACAGTGAAATGGGAGGTAACTGAAGACAGTGAAATGGGAGGTAACTGAAGACAGTGAAATGGGAGGTAACTGAAGACTGTAACTGAAGACAGTGAAATGGGAGCTAACTGAAGACAGTGAAATGGGAGGTAACTAAAGACAGTGAAATGGGAGGTAACTGAAGACAGTGAAATGGGAGGTAACTAAAGACAGTGAAATTGGAGGTAACTAAAGACACAGTGAAATGGGAGGTAACTGAAGACTGTAACTGAAGACAGTGAAATGGGAGGTAACTGAAGACAGTGAAATGGTAGGTAACTGAAGACAGTGAAATGGGAGGTAACTGAAGACAGTGAAATGGGAGGTAACTGAAGACAGTGAAATGGGAGCTAACTGAAGACAGTGAAATGGGAGCTAACTGAAGACAGTGAAATGGGAGGTAACTGAAGACACAGTGAAATGGGAGGTAACTGAAGACAGTGAAATGGGAGGTAACTGAAGACAGTGAAATGGGAGGTAACTAAAGACAGTGAAATGGGAGGTAACTGAAGACAGTGAAATGGGAGGTAACTGAAGACAGTGAAATGGGAGGTAACTGAAGACACAGTGAAATGGGAGGTAACTGAAGACACAGTGAAATGGGAGGTAACTGAAGACAGTGAAATGGGAGGTAACTGAAGACAGTGAAATGGGAGGTAACTGAAGACAGTGAAATGGGAGGTAACTGAAGACTGTAACTGAAGACAGTGAAATGGGAGGTAACTGAAGACAGTGAAATGGGAGGTAACTAAAGACAGTGAAATTGGAGGTAACTAAAGACACAGTGAAATGGGAGGTAACTGAAGACTGTAACTGAAGACAGTGAAATGGGAGGTAACTGAAGACAGTGAAATGGTAGGTAACTGAAGACAGTGAAATGGGAGCTAACTGAAGACAGTGAAATGGGAGCTAACTGAAGACAGTGAAATGGGAGGTAACTAAAGACAGTGAAATGGGAGGTAACTGAAGACAGTGAAATGGGAGGTAACTAAAGACAGTGAAATTGGAGGTAACTAAAGACACAGTGAAATGGGAGGTAACTGAAGACTGTAACTGAAGACAGTGAAATGGGAGGTAACTGAAGACAGTGAAATGGTAGGTAACTGAAGACAGTGAAATGGGAGGTAACTGAAGACAGTGAAATGGGAGGTAACTGAAGACAGTGAAATGGGAGCTAACTGAAGACAGTGAAATGGGAGCTAACTGAAGACAGTGAAATGGGAGGTAACTGAAGACACAGTGAAATGGGAGGTAACTGAAGACAGTGAAATGGGAGGTAACTGAAGACAGTGAAATGGGAGGTAACTAAAGACAGTGAAATGGGAGCTAACTGAAGACAGTGAAATGGGAGGTAACTGAAGACACAGTGAAATGGGAGGTAACTGAAGACAGTGAAATGGGAGGTAACTGAAGACAGTGAAATGGGAGGTAACTAAAGACAGTGAAATGGGAGGTAACTGAAGACACAGTGAAATGGGAGGTAACTGAAGACACAGTGAAATGGGAGGTAACTGAAGACAGTGAAATGGGAGGTAACTGAAGACAGTGAAATGGGAGGTAACTGAAGACAGTGAAATGGGAGGTAACTGAAGACTGTAACTGAAGACAGTGAAATGGGAGATAACTAAAGACAGTGAAATGGGAGGTACCTGAAGACAGTGAAATGGGAGGTAACTGAAGACAGTGAAATGGTAGGCAACTGAAGACAGTGAAATGGGAGGTAACTAAAGACAGTGAAATGGGAGGTAACTGAAGACAGTGAAATGGGAGGTAACTGAAGACAGTGAAATGGGAGGTAGCTGAAGACAGTGAAATGGGAGGTAACTGAAGACAGTGAAATGAGAGGTAACTGAAGACAGTGAAATGGAGGTAACTGAAGACAGTGAAATTGGAGGTAACTGAAGACTGTAACTGAAGACAGTAAAATGGGAGGTAACTGAAGACAGTGAAATGGGAGGTAACTAAAGACAGTGAAATGGGAGGTAACTGAAGACTGTGAAATGGGAGGTAACTGAAGACTGTGAAATGGGAGCTAACTGAAGACAGTGAAATGGGAGGTAACTGAAGACTGTGAAATGGGAGCTAACTGAAGACTGTAACTGAAGACAGTGAAATGGGAGCTAACTGAAGACAGTGAAATGGGAGCTAACTGAAGACAGTGAAATGGGAGGTAACTAAAGACAGTGAAATGGGAGGTAACTGAAGACAGTGAAATGGGAGGTAACTGTAGACTGTAACTGAAGACAGTGAAATGGGAGCTAACTGAAGACAGTGAAATGGGAGGTAACTGAAGACAGTGAAATGGGAGCTAACTGAAGACAGTGAAATGGGAGCTAACTGAAGACAGTGAAATGGGAGGTAACTGAAGACACAGTGAAATGGGAGGTAACTGAAGACAGTGAAATGGGAGGTAACTGAAGACAGTGAAATGGGAGGTAACTAAAGACAGTGAAATGGGAGATAACTGAAGACAGTGAAATGGGAGGTAACTGAAGACAGTGAAATGGGAGGTAACTGAAGACACAGTGAAATGGGAGGTAACTGAAGACACAGTGAAATGGGAGGTAACTGAAGACAGTGAAATGGAGGTAACTGAAGACAGTGAAATTGGAGGTAACTGAAGACTGTAACTGAAGACAGTAAAATGGGAGGTAACTGAAGACAGTGAAATGGGAGGTAACTAAAGACAGTGAAATGGGAGGTAACTGAAGACTGTGAAATGGGAGGTAACTGAAGACTGTGAAATGGGAGCTAACTGAAGACAGTGAAATGGGAGGTAACTGAAGACTGTGAAATGGGAGCTAACTGAAGACTGTAACTGAAGACAGTGAAATGGGAGCTAACTGAAGACAGTGAAATGGGAGCTAACTGAAGACAGTGAAATGGGAGGTAACTAAAGACAGTGAAATGGGAGGTAACTGAAGACAGTGAAATGGGAGGTAACTAAAGACAGTGAAATTGGAGGTAACTAAAGACAGTGAAATGGGAGGTAACTGTAGACTGTAACTGAAGACAGTGAAATGGGAGCTAACTGAAGACAGTGAAATGGGAGGTAACTGAAGACAGTGAAATGGGAGGTAACTGAAGACAGTGAAATGGGAGGTAACTGAAGACACAGTGAAATGGGAGGTAACTAAAGACAGTGAAATGGGAGGTAACTAAAGACAGTGAAATGGGAGGTAACTGAAGACAGTGAAATGGGAGGTAACTGAAGACAGTGAAATGGGAGGTAACTGAAGACAGTGAAATGGGAGGTAACTGAAGACACAGTGAAATTGGAGGTAACTGAAGACACAGTGAAATGGGAGGTAACTAAAGACAGTGAAATGGGAGGTAACTGAAGACAGTGAAATGGGAGGTAACTGAAGACAGTGAAATGGGAGGTAACTAAAGACAGTGAAATGGGAGGTAACTGAAGACAGTGAAATGGGAGGTAGCTGAAGACAGTGAAATGGGAGGTAACTGAAGATAGTGAAATGTTTGTCGAGGTATTCGAGGTAATTGAGGTAATATGTACATGTAGGTAGAGTTATTAAAGTGACTATGCATAGATGATAACAACAGAGAGTAGCAGCAGCGTAAAGGGGGGGGGGGGGCAATGCAAATAGTCTGAGTAGCAATTTGATTAGCTGTTCAGGAGTCTTGTGGCTTGGGAGGTAGAAGCTGTTTAGAAGCGTCACGGTATCGCTTTGTAGTAGAGAGAACAGTCTATGACTAGTGTGGCTGGAGCCTTTGGCCATTTTTAGGGCCTTCCTCTGACCCCGCCTGGTATAGAGGTCCTTGGGAGGCAGGAAGCTTGGTTCCAGTGATGTACTGGGCCGTACGCACTACCCTCTGTAGTGCCTTGTGGTCAGAGGCCGAGCAGCTGCCATACCAGGCAGTCAGGATGCTCTCGATGGTGCAGCTGTAGAACCTTTTGAGGATCTGAGGACCCATGATACAGCCTGGAATCGAACCAGGGTCTTTAGTGACGCCTCTAACACTGAGATGCACTGAGGCCGCTGCACCACTCGGGATCCCAAATGGTTGTACAGCCTTTGGCCAAGGTAACTGTAGATAAACACTTCTTGTAGGTATTACTATGATTCAAATCAAATTCAAATCAAATTCAGATGTGAACTCTTCGTTGGCAACTCCAGAACAGTCAAGCATCTCTTTTTTAACCTTTCCTGGGTGCTTTTTTATGTGTTTTTGGGTTGCCAGCAAAGAGTCCAGATCTGAATCACATCCAGAACCTATGACGAGTGATAAAAACAGCAGTTGGCGGAGGGCACTGCTCAAACATTGAAGAATTAGAGCAGTTTTCTGCTGAAAAGTGGGTCAAATTGCCAGTAGAAAGTTTAGCAAACTCATTGATGGCTACAAGAAGCGTTTGTATGCAGTTATCTTGGCCAAAGACTGTGCAACTAAGAACTAGCTCTGGGGGGGTTGTCTATAGTTTTGTCCATGTCATTCATCTTTTTTTTTTCTAAATTCAAAATGTAATCTTAAGTTTACAAAAAGTTGGTACTGTAATGTTAAAAATCCAATAAATTGTGGAGACTAAAAGTCACACACTTCACTTGACTCTCCTCTTGATTATTCTGAACAGAGAAAGCCATGATGGCGTTTGGGAACGAGACAGACAAGCAGTCCTCCGTTGGAGCAGCCAACCAACCAGACACGCCCAGCCCCACTCTCGCTACCCCCAACAACCACATCCAGCGCCCGGCAACCACCGTTCCTGGTATCACCATGGAAACAAAACAGAATGTCCTGAGAGAACAGATACCCACTCAGGTGAGGTGGAGCTGTGAAAGAGATGCATCAAGGGAGGAGAGGACAGGTGGAGGAGAGCAGAGGAGAGGACAGGTGGAGGAAAGCAGAGGAGAGGACAGGTGGAGGAAAGGAGAGGAGAGGACAGGTGGAGGAAAGCAGAGGAGAGGACAGGTGGAGGAAAGCAGAGGAGAGGACAGGTGGAGGAAAGCAGAGGAGAGGTCAGGTGGAGGAAAGCAGAGGAGAGGACAGGTGGAGGAAAGCAGAGGAGAGGACAGGTGGAGGAAAGCAGAGGAGAGGACAGGGGGAGGAAAGCAGAGGAGAGGACAGGTGGAGGAAAGCAGAGGAGAGGACAGGTGGAGGAGAGCAGAGGAGAGGACAGGTGGAGGAGAGGACAGGTGGAGGAAAGCAGAGGAGAGGACAGGTGACGGAGAGGACAGGTGGAGGAGAGCAGAGGAGAGGACAGGTGGAGGAGAGCAGAGGAGAGGACAGGTGGAGGAGAGCAGAGGAGAGGACAGGTGGAGGAGAGCAGAGGAGAGGAGAAAACGGATAAGAGAAATGAAGCGAGGCAAAGTTTTGAAATATCTACGCTGTATTCCACACTACTCCCATTGGGCCCTGGTCAACAGTAGTGTTCTATATAGGGCCCTGGTCAACAGTAGTGTTCTATATAGGGAATAGGGCCCTGGTCAACAGTAGTGTTCTATATAGGGAATAGGGCCCTGGTCAACAGTAGTGTACTATATAGGGAATAGGGCCCTGGTCAACAGTAGTGCACTATATAGGGAATAGGGCCCTGGTCTAGTATATAGGGAATAGGGCCCTGGTAATAGAGGGAAGTGGTCAACAGGGAGATGGTCAACAGGGAGATGGTCAACAGGGAGATGGTCAACAGACTCATTAAGGTGATGGTCAGTGAGTGTCCCAGCTGGATGCGTCAATAGACTCATTAAGGTGATGGTCAATAGACTCATTAAGGTGGTGGTCAACAGACTCATTAAGGTGATGGTCAATAGACTCATTAAGGTGGTGGTCAATAGACTCATTAAGGTGGTGGTCAATAGACTCATTAAGGTGGTGGTCAATAGACTCATTAAGGTGATGGTCAGTCAGTGTCCCAGCTGGGTGGGTCAATAGACTCATTCAAATCAAATCAAAGTTTATTTGTCACGTGTGCCGAATACAACAGGTGTAGTAGACCATACAGTGAAATGCTGAATACAACAGGTGTAGTAGACCTTACAGTGAAATGCTGAATACAACAGGTGTAGTAGACCTTACAGTGAAATGCTGAATACAACAGGTGTAGTAGACCTCACAGTGAAATGCTGAATACAACAGGTGTAGTAGACCTTACAGTGAAATGCTGAATACAACAGGTGTAGTAGACCTTACAGTGAAATGCTGAATACAACAGGTGTAGTAGACCTCACAGTGAAATGCTGAATACAACAGGTGTAGTAGACCTGACAGTGAAATGCTGAATACAACAGGTGTAGGTAGACCTTACAGTGAAATGCTGAATACAACAGGTGTAGTAGACCTCACAGTGAAATGCTGAATACAACAGGTGTAGTAGACCTTACAGTGAAATGCTGAATACAACAGGTGTAGTAGACCTTACAGTGAAATGCTGAATACAACACGTGTAGTAGACCTTACAGTGAAATGCTGAATACAACAGGTGTAGTAGACCTTACAGTGAAATGCTGAATACAACAGGTGTAGTAGACCTTACAGTGAAATGCTGAATACAACTGGTGTAGTAGACCTTACAGTGAAATGCTGAATACAACAGGTGTAGTAGACCTTACAGTGAAATGCTGAATACAACAGGTGTAGTAGACCTTACAGTGAAATGCTGAATACAACAGGTGTAGTAGACCTCACAGTGAAATGCTGAATACAACAGGTGTAGTAGACCTCACAGTGAAATGCTGAATACAACAGGTGTAGTAGACCTTACAGTGAAATGTTGAATACAACAGGTGTAGTAGACCTTACAGTGAAATGCTGAATACAACAGGTGTAGTAGACCTCACAGTGAAATGCTGAATACAACAGGTGTAGTAGACCTCACAGTGAAATGCTGAATACAACAGGTGTAGTAGACCTTACAGTGAAATGCTGAATACAACAGGTGTAGTAGACCTTACAGTGAAATGCTGAATACAACAGGTGTAGTAGACCTTACAGTGAAATGCTGAATACAACAGGTGTAGTAGACCTTACAGTGAAATGCTGAGGATCAGAGTGGCAGATGTGTTGCTACCTACCCTCACCACCTGGGGGCGGCCCGTCGGGAAGTCCAGGATTCAGTTGCAGAGGGAGGTGTTTAGTCCCAGGATCCTTAGCTTAGTGATGAGCTTTGAGGGCACTATGATGCTGAATGCTGAGCTGTAGTAAATGAATACCATTCTCACGTAGGTGTTCCTTTTGTCCAGGTGGGAAAGGGCAGTGTGGAGTGCAATATAGATTGCATCATCTGTTGATCTGTTTGGGCGGTATGCAAATTGGAGTGGCTCTAGGGTCTCTGGGATAATGGTGTTGATGTGAGCCATGACCAGCCTTTCAAAGCACCTCATGGCTACGGACGTGAGTGCTACGGGTGTGTAATCATTTAGGCAGGTTTCCTTTGGGTTCTTGGGCACAGGGACTATGGTGGTCTGCTTGAAACATGTTGGTATTACAGACTCAATCAGGGATAAGTTAAAAATGTCAGTGAAGACACCTGCCAGTTGGTCAGCGCAGCTGTCCTACGTTTATCAGGTGTCCTGCATTTATCAGGTGTCCTGCGTTTATCAGGTGTCCTGCATTTATCAGGTGTCCTGCATTTATCAGGTGTCCTGCGTTTATCAGCTGTCCTGCATTTATCAGGTGTCCTACGTTTATCAGCTGTCCTGCATTTATCAGCTGTCCTGCATTTATCAGCTGTCCTGCGTTTATCAGGTGTCCTGCGTTTATCAGGTGTCCTGCATTTATCAGGTGTCCTGCGTTTATCAGGTGTCCTGCATTTATCAGCTGTCCTGCGTTTATCAGGTGTCCTGCGTTTATCAGGTGTCCTGCATTTATCAGGTGTCCTGCGTTTATCAGGTGTTCTGCATTTATCAGGTGTCCTGCGTTTATCAGGTGTCCTGCATTTATCAGGTGTCCTGCGTTTATCAGCTGTCCTGCGTTTATCAGCTGTCCTGCGTTTATCAGGTGTCCTGCATTTATCAGCTGTCCTGCGTTTATCAGGTGTCCTGCATTTATCAGGTGTCCTGCATTTATCAGGTGCCCTGCGTTTATCAGCTGTCCTGAGTTTATCAGCTGTCCTGCGTTTATCAGGTGTCCTGCGTTTATCAGGTGTCCTGCATTTATCAGGTGTCCTGCGTTTATCAGCTGTCCTGCGTTTATCAGGTGTCCTGCATTTATCAGGTGTCCTGCGTTTATCAGGTGTCCTGCGTTTATCAGGTGTCCTGCGTTTATCAGGTGTCCTGCGTTTATCAGGTGTCCTGTGTTTATCAGGTGTCCTGCGTTTCTCAGGTGTCCTGCATTTATCAGGTGTCCTGCGTTTCTCAGCTGTGCTGTGAAGCTAGTTCATCAGACTAATAAAAAACCTGTGCTCTCTGTCTAGGGTCCTAGGCCTGTGTTGTATCTTTGGCCATGCCGGATTAAGTGATATGGCATGCTATTCTATAAAATCATTTTCTGTAATTAATATTACCTGAATAAGCTAATCATGTAAATGTAATTAACTAGAGGCACCACGAAATAATGTTTATAGAGCTGTTATCTTCCGAATAAACTCTTAAAGACCTAGTAATATTTTATATCAATAGCAGTCAATATTTAATCGTCACCTTATTTCAGTCTCATCTGAACATCGTAGAATTCTTGGTTATCTTCACGAACCCTGGCTAACAAGTGGAATCAGCAATATAAACTTTGGTTTAATTATTTATTTACTAAATACCTAACTGATCACACAGAATGGGGGTTGGACTGAAGAACAAAGGAAGCTGTGCTATCGTAAATACAGAATCTTATGCATTCTAAATAACTGCCAAAAGGAAAATGCAATAAATATTTACTCTGAACTGCGCTTCAATGGGTTGGTTGTAGATGGAAGGCCATGTTGCCAAACAGAGATCTTCCTTGTCCTTTGAAAAGTGTCTCTGGTGGTAAACTGTCCGTCCTTTCCTAGCCCACGTTTACAGCGGCCGCTGCTAACTCAACGGCTAGGAGGTATCACTTCTGGAGAGAATAAGAGTTCAAAGTTCATACCAAGTTGCCATACTTTAAACTCATGCTATATCCTTTAGGCGTGTTGATCATCGTCTTCACGTTGAAATTCGATGCTAATTTCGTTAGGTTCTTATCTGAGCCCTTTCAATGTGGAGACCGTCGTCCTCTCGTCCTCGGAACACAAAGTTACATTTTCGTCAAGGGCTTTATAGAGGAGGGGAGAGAAGGGCGTGTCATAGTTTATAACCAATGTCTCTTCACAGGGGCGGGGCCACTCAGTGAGCAGAGCTTTAACCTAATGAAAACCCAATTCTCTCATTTGGAAGCTAAAATTACATTTAATCTTTTCTCAAATAGTTTAATATTTAAACATTTAAATTGCACAACAATTCCATGTTAATCTGATAACTATAATGTGTAGACTTTCCCAGATACAGTTTATGTCGTCCTGTCATCAGTCATAATGTCTCAGATGACAACCGAACTGACATCATATTCATTAAGTACCAACATATATTTTCCACTGGTTGGATTACCGAAATATGGTTCCATTCCCCTCACCTTTTGATGTTCCCAGACTCTATATGTTTAACAAAGGCTTTTACAAGAGTCCTTCAGTAGAGTCAAGAGAGAGGAAAGGGAGAAAGGTATTTACGGGAGGGAGGGTCATTAACTTCACCCACAGGCCAACGTCATGACACCTGCCTAACGAGTCCATAACCTGAAGACGTGTCGTTACGATTAAGCAGAAAGGTGTTGTCTTTGTACTCTGAGGGAGGCAGCTTACTTTCTACAGCTTCTGACCTCTGACCTGGCAGCGTTGACCATCTGGGCTAGACAGCTCCAGCATTGTTTGGTCCTTCAGTTGTTTGTAGTTGAGGTTTTGCCAGGTCCTACTCGCAAAAGAGTTTTGTCACCTCAAGGATTTTTCCCAGGTTGAATAAAGTTGAAATAAATACAGAGTAGAAATATTTAAGTCCATCCAGTATCCATGAACCCTACATGCCTGTCACCCCCACACGGCACCTGGACGTCACAATCTGAAGCCATGCCCTTCCGTTTATCAACTCCCAACAGGAAATTGCCTCAGACGCCTTGAGAGTATAGCTTCTGGAATAGGACAGTACACAGCAAGCAGACAGTCATATGTGCAACAACTAAACATACGACTAAACAAACGGGTCTATCTTTAGTCTAAACATACGACTCAATGGGTCTATCTTTAGTCTAAACATACGACTCAACGGGTCTATCTTTAGTCTAAACATACGACTCAACGGGTCTATCTTTAGTCTAAACATACGACTCAACGGGTCTATCTTTAGTCTAAACATACGACTCAACGGGTCTATCTTTAGTCTAAACATACGACTCAACGGGTCTATCTTCAGTCTAAACATACGACTCAATGGGTCTATCTTTATTCTGGCATGTACAGTAAATGCATTAGCAACAGGAAATAGCCGGTGTCGTCCGGACAACTCGCAGAGTAGTGCTGTCGTCCGGACAACTTGCAGAGTAGTGCTGTCGTCCGGACAACATGCAGAGTAGTGCTGTCGTCCGGACAACTTGCAGAATAGTGCTGTCGTCCGGACAACATTCAGAGTAGTGCTGTCGTCCGGACAACATGCAGAGTAGTGCTGTCGTCCGGACAACATGCAGAGTAGTGCTGTCGTCCGGACAACTTGCAGAGTAGTGCTGTCGTCCGGACAACATGCAGAGTAGTGCTGTCGTCCGGACAACATGCAGAGTAGTGCTGTCGTCCGGACAACATGCAGAGTAGTGCTGTCGTCCGGACAACATGCAGAGTAGTGCTGTCGTCCGGACAACATTCAGAGTAGTGCTGTCGTCCGGACAACATGCAGAGTAGTGCTGTCGTCCGGACAACATGCAGAGTAGTGCTGTCGTCCGGACAACTTGCAGAGTAGTGCTGTCGTCCGGACAACTTGCAGAGTAGTGCTGTCGTCCGGACAACATGCAGAGTAGTGCTGTCTTTTTGATCAAACATTTCCCTTCCCTTCTTCCCCAGATAAATGAAATAAACGTAAAACTGCTATTTCCTGACAGTGGTTGTGTCTCCACATGCAGGTGAATGAAAACGATAGACTGTGGGGTGAAGATGGTGAAGACTCCACCCTGCTGTCTCCCGGGCTGTTGGACCATGGAGCTCCTCCCCTCCTCCTGTCTGCAGTGGGCTGGACCCTTCCACTGGTCCTCTCCCTACTGCTGCTGCTTGGATACCAGTAGACCCTGGTCTGGGCCTGACCTAGCCCTGGGGCTCCATAGACAACACTTCAGACTGACTTACCTAGGGGTGGAGAGAGAGAGATGTAAATGTGTAAAGGAAGAGGAAGGGATTATCCATCTCTCCTCCTTACTCCTCCAAACCACTCTTCTCTCCTCCTTCCTCCTCCAAACCACTCTTCTCTCCTCCTTACTCCTCCAAACCACTAATCTCTCCTCCTTACTCCACCCTCCTCCAAACCACTCTTCTCTCCTCCTTCCTCCTCCAAACCACTCATCTCTCCTCCTTCCTCCTCCAAACCACTCATCTCTCCTCCTTCCTCCTCCAAACCACTCTTCTCTCCTCCAAACCACTCTTCTCTCCTCCTTCTTCCCCCCTTCAAACCACTTATCTCTCCTCCACCCTCCTCCAAACCACTCTTCTCTCATCCTTCCTCCTCCAAACCACTCATCTCTCCTCCTTCCTCCTCCAAACCACTCATCTCTCCTCCTTCCTCCTCCAAACCACTCATCTCTCCTCCTTACTCCACCCTCCTCCAAACCACTCTTCTCTCCACCTTCCTCCTCCAAACCACTCATCTCTCCTACTTCCTCCTCCAAACCACTCTTCTCTCCTCCTTACTCCTCCCTTCAAACCACTCTTCCCTCCTCCTTCCTCCTCCAAACCACTCTTCTCTCCTCCTTCCTCCTCCAAACCACTCATCTCTCCTCCTTACTCCACCCTCCTCCAAACCACTCATCTCTCCTCCTTACTCCACCCTCCAAACCACTCTTCTCTCCCCCTTCCTCCAAACCACTCTTCTCTCCTCCTTCCTCCTTCAAACCACTCATCTCTCCTCCTTCCTCCTCCAAACCACTCACCTCTCCTCCTCCCTCCTCCAAACCACTCTTCTCTCCTCCTTACTCCTCCAAACCACTCATCTCTCCTCCTTACTCCACCCTCTCCAAACCACTCTTCTCTCCTCCTTCCTCCTCCAAACCACTCATCTCTCCTCCTTCCTCCTCCAAACCACTCTTCTCTCCTCCTTCCTCCTCCAAACCACTCTTCTCTCCTCCTTCCTCCTCCAAACCACTCATCTCTCCTCCTTCCTCCTCCAAACCACTCATCTCTCCTCCTTCCTCCTCCAAACCACTCATCTCTCCTCCTTACTCCACCCTCCTCCAAACCACTCTTCTCTTCTCCTTCCTCCTCCAAACCACTCATCTCTCCTCCTTCCTCCTCCAAACCAATCTTCTCTCCTCCTTCCTCCTCCCTTCAAACCACTCTTCTCTCCTCCTTCCTCCTCCAAACCACTCATCTCTCCTCCTTCCTCCTCCAAACCACTTATCTCTCCTCCTTACTCCACCCTCCTCCAAACCACTCATCTCTCCTCCTTCCTCCACCAAACCACTCATCTCTCCTCCTTCCTCCACCCTCCTCCAAACCACTAATCTCTCCTCCTTACTCCACCCTCCAAACCACTCTTCTCTCCTCATTCCTCCTCCAAACCACTCTTCTCTCCTCCTTCCTCCTTCAAACTACTCATCTCTCCTCCTTCCTCCTCCAAACCACTCATCTCTCCTCATTCCTCCTTCAAACCACTCATCTCTCCTCCTTACTCCACCCTCCAAACCACGCTTCTCTCCTCCTTCCTCCTCCAAACCACTCTTCTCTCCTCCTTCCTCCTCCAAACCACTCTTCTCTCCTCCTTCCTCCTTCAAACCACTCACCTCTCCTCCTCACTCCACCTTCCTCCAAACCACTCATCTCTCCTCCTTACTCCTCCAAACCACTCTTCTCTCCTCCTTCCTCCTCCCTTCAAACCACTCTTCTCTCCTTCTTCCTCCTCCAAAACCACTCTTCTCTCCCCCTTCCTCCTCCAAACCACTCTTCTCTCCCCCTTCCTCCTCCAAACCACTCTTCTCTCCTCCTTCCACCTCTCATCTCTTTTGGTGACCTCACAGTGGAACTGTCACATATACTCCCTCTCTGTCCTCTAGGCCACCAGACTGCTGATTATTACACACACCTGTCACCATCGTCACGTGCACCAGCGCTTATTGACACTCGCCTGGACTCCATCACCTCCCTGATTACCTGTCCTATATATGTCACTCCCTTTGGTTCCTTTCCCAGGTGTCATTGTTTCTGTTTCATGTCTGTGTGCTGTTAGTGTTTCTTGTTTTGTATCCATTTATTTATGAAATAATCACTCCCTGTACTTGCTTCCTGACTCTCAGCGCACATCGTTACAGGAACCACCTCAACTCTTTTGGTGACCTTACAGTGGAACCACCTCAACTCTTTTGGTGACCTCCCAGTGGAACCAGCTCATCTCTTTTGGTGACCTCACAGTGGAACCACCTCAACTCTTTTGGTGACTTCACAGTGCCCCTGGAAAGGAAGAGAGGGTACTAATGTGCCAGAAGGAATTCTGGTATCCCCATTTCCTCTATGATCCTGAGATTCTACCCCTCCATATATACTCAGACAGACAGACAGACATGTTCAACTCTACCTATTCCTACAGTATGTACAGTAAATGTAAGCTTCAGTGCAGGACTGGTTGTTGGTGTTTTACAAGTGTACAGAGGACAGAAAGAGAAGCTGTTTCCTCTGGAACACTCAGATCGGCTGAACTCTCTGTCCGAACGGACCGACCGGGTTCTGACAGCTCCAAAATATTCCCAACATTCCTCCATCTTGTAATATATTAAAACGTTCTGAAGTCTCTCCTCCTCCAATACCAGCTGTCCTGATAGACACAGCAGCACATTATCAGAACAGAGAACTAGACTGGGTCTGAAATGGCACACTTTTCCCTACATAGTGTACTAATGTTATATAGGGAATAGGGCTCTGGTCAACAGTAGTGTACTAATGTTATATAGGGAATAGGGCCCTGGTCAACAGTAGTGTTCTATATAGGGAATAGGGCCCTGGTCAACAGTAGTGTTCTAATGTTATATAGGGAATAGGGCTCTGGTCAACAGTAGTGTACTATATAGGGAATAGGGCCCTGGTCAACAATAGTGTTCTATATAGGGAATAGGGCCCTGGTCAACAGTAGTGTTCTATATAGGGAATAGGGCCCTGGTCAACAGTAGTGCACTATATAGGGAATAGGGCCCTGGTAAACAGTAGTGCACTATATAGGGAATAGGGCCCTGGTCAACAGTAGTGCACTATATAGGGAATATGGTTCCATTTGGGACACATTATTAAACTCCATCTTCAACCACTCTTTTCTTTCCTTTTTTACTTCAGCTAAGTCATATTTCACTGTGTTACCAGCCACACTAAGTCATATTTCACTGTGTTACCAGCCACACTAAGTCATATTTCACTGTGTTACCAGCTACACTAAGTCATATTTCACTGTGTTACCAGCCACACTAAGTCATAGTTCACTGTGTTACCAGCCACACTAAGTCATATTTCACTGTGTTACCAGCCACACTAAGTCATATTTCACTGTGTTACCAGCCACACTAAGTCATATTTCACTGTGTTACCAGCCACACTAAGTCATAGTTCAACCACTGTGTTACCAGCCACACTAAGTCATAGTTCAACCACTGTGTTACCAGCCACACTAAGTCATATTTCACTGTGTTACCAGCCACACTAAGTCATATTTCACTGTGTTACCAGCCACACTAAGTCATATTTCACTGTGTTACCAGCCACACTAAGTCATATTTCACTGTGTTACCAGCCACACTAAGTCATATTTCACTGTGTTACCAGCTACACTAAGTCATATTTCACTGTGTTACCAGCCACACTAAGTCATATTTCACTGTGTTACCAGCTACACTAAGTCATATTTCACTGTGTTACCAGCCACACTAAGTCATATTTCACTGTGTTACCAGCTACACTAAGTCATATTTCACTGTGTTACCAGCCACACTAAGTCATAGTTCACTGTGTTACCAGCCACACTAAGTCATATTTCACTGTGTTACCAGCCACACTAAGTCATATTTCACTGTGTTACCAGCTACACTAAGTCATATTTCACTGTGTTACCAGCTACACTAAGTCATATTTCACTGTGTTACCAGCCACACTAAGTCATATTTCACTGTGTTACCAGCCACACTAAGTCATAGTTCAATCACTGTGTTACCAGCTACACTAAGTCATATTTCACTGTGTTACCAGCCACACTAAGTCATAGTTCAATCACTGTGTTACCAGCCACACTAAGTCATATTTCACTGTGTTACCAGCCACACTAAGTCATAGTTCAATCACTGTGTTACCAGCCACACTAAGTCATAGTTCAATCACTGTGTTACCAGCTACACTAAGTCATATTTCACTGTGTTACCAGCCACACTAAGTCATATTTCACTGTGTTACCAGCCACACTAAGTCATAGTTCAATCACTGTGTTACCAGCTACACTAAGTCATATTTCACTGTGTTACCAGCTACACTAAGTCATATTTCACTGTGTTACCAGCCACACTAAGTCATAGTTCAATCACTGTGTTACCAGCTACACTAAGTCATATTTCACTGTGTTACCAGCTACACTAAGTCATAGTTCAACCACTGTGTTACCAGCCACACTAAGTCATAGTTCAACCACTGTGTTACCAGCCACACTAAGTCATATTTCACTGTGTTACCAGCTACACTAAGTCATATTTCACTGTGTTACCAGCCACACTAAGTCATATTTCACTGTGTTACCAGCTACACTAAGTCATATTTCACTGTGTTACCAGCCACACTAAGTCATAGTTCACTGTGTTACCAGCGACACTAAGTCATATTTCACTGTGTTACCAGCTACACTAAGTCATAGTTCAATCACTGTGTTACCAGCCACACTAAGTCATATTTCACTGTGTTACCAGCCACACTAAGTCATAGTTCAACCACTGTGTTACCAGCCACACTAAGTCATAGTTCAATCACTGTGTTACCAGCCACACTAAGTCATATTTCACTGTGTTACCAGCTACACTAAGTCATATTTCACTGTGTTACCAGCCACCCTAAGTCATAGTTCAACCACTGTGTTACCAGCCACACTAAGTCATAGTTCAACCACTGTGTTACCAGCCACACTAAGTCATAGTTCAATCACTGTGTTACCAGCCACACTAAGTCATATTTCACTGTGTTACCAGCTACACTAAGTCATATTTCACTGTGTTACCAGCCACACTAAGTCATATTTCACTGTGTTACCAGCCACACTAAGTCATATTTCACTGTTACCAGCCACACTAAGTCATAGTTCAACCACTGTGTTACCAGCCACACTAAGTCATATTTCACTGTGTTACCAGCCACACTAAGTCATATTTCACTGTGTTACCAGCCACACTACGTCATAGTTCAACCACTGTGTTACCAGCTACACTAAGTCATAGTTCAACCACTGTGTTACCAGCCACACTAAGTCATAGTTCAATCACTGTGTTACCAGCCACACTAAGTCATATTTCACTGTGTTACCAGCTACACTAAGTCATATTTCACTGTGTTACCAGCCACACTAAGTCATATTTCACTGTGTTACCAGCCACACTAAGTCATAGTTCAACCACTGTGTTACCAGCCACACTAAGTCATATTTCACTGTGTTACCAGCCACACTAAGTCATATTTCACTGTGTTACCAGCCACACTAAGTCATATTTCACTGTGTTACCAGCCACACTAAGTCATAGTTCAACCACTGTGTTACCAGCCACACTAAGTCATATTTCACTGTGTTACCAGCCACACTAAGTCATAGTTCAACCACTGTGTTACCAGCCACACTAAGTCATATTTCAATCACTGTGTTACCAGCCACACTAAGTCATATTTCACTGTGTTACCAGCCACACTAAGTCATAGTTCAACCACTGTGTTACCAGCCACACTAAGTCATATTTCAATCACTGTGTTACCAGCCACACTAAGTCATAGTTCAATCACTGTGTTACCAGCCACACTAAGTCATATTTCACTGTGTTACCAGCCACACTAAGTCATAGTTCAATCACTGTGTTACCAGCCACACTAAGTCATATTTCACTGTGTTACCAGCCACACTAAGTCATATTTCACTGTGTTACCAGCCACACTAAGTCATATTTCACTGTGTTACCAGCCACACTAAGTCATATTTCACTGTGTTACCAGCCACACTAAGTCATATTTCACTGTGTTACCAGCCACACCAAGTCATATTTCACTGTGTTACCAGCCACACTAAGTCATATTTCACTGTGTTACCAGCCACACTAAGTCATATTTCACTGTGTTACCAGCCACACTAAGTCATAGTTCAATCACTGTGTTACCAGCCACACTAAGTCATAGTTCAATTACTGTGTTACCAGCCACACTAAGTCATATTTCACTGTGTTACCAGCCACACTAAGTCATATTTCACTGTGTTACCAGCCACACTAATTCATAGTTCAATCACTGTGTTACCAGCCACACTAAGTCATATTTCACTGTGTTACCAGCCACACTAAGTCATATTTCACTGTGTTACCAGCCACACCAAGTCATATTTCACTGTGTTACCAGCCACACTAAGTCATATTTCACTGTGTTACCAGCCACACTAAGTCATATTTCACTGTGTTACCAGCCACACCAAGTCATATTTCACTGTGTTACCAGCCACACTAAGTCATATTTCACTGTGTTACCAGCCACACTAAGTCATATTTCACTGTGTTACCAGCCACACCAAGTCATATTTCACTGTGTTACCAGCCACACTAAGTCATATTTCACTGTGTTACCAGCCACACTAAGTCATATTTCATAACTACATAAGAGGAGAATGTCTGCAGCATGCTGTTAAGTAACGTTTTATAAAACCGTTTGGTTCTGTATAGTAATGTATAGTAATGTTTAAGATACAGACATCTGGCATAGCACATCTCTGTTGATATGCCATCCTTTACAGGGTGACATGAAGAAGATTGTTTTGTGTCCTAAAAGGCACCCTATTCCCTACATAGTGTAGGGCCCATAGAGTTCTGGTCTAAAGTAGTGTACTAAGTAGGGAATAGAGTGCCCTTTGGGACTAGGCCGAGACTTGTACCTGTGATTCCCTGATAATGTTGATATTGAAATGAACTGTTTAATATGTTTAGAGAAAAGGCGAATTAAACACTAAATATATTTTTTACGTTTGTGGATTTCACCACACCAAAAAAAAAAAAATATATATATATCATGTTTTGCCATGTGGAGATCCTGGGGAAGACGGATCATATGGATGGCTCTTAGAGAGACTTTTCACACTTCCCATGTCCCATGTGTCAGCCTACCTCTCACAGGGAACCACTCCCCACATGGGACAAACAGAACAGAGAGCTTCTTTAAAAAGCACAGGTCATATTTGTGAGTCAGCCATATTTGTTATCATGTTTAATATTGATACTGATACTAGTGATGAGAGACAGCGGTTGGGTGGACGTGGTGATCAGTGACTCAACTCTTTTTTTAAAACCCTTTCCCATAGCACAGAACCCAGTACTGGAGTCAAAGACGGGTTGCCAAGTTCTGGTCATTTCCCCCAAATTCACAAGTTTTCCAGAACTTCTGTTTGGAAGATTCCTGGAATCAGAAGGAACTCAAATTCCTCAAACAAGGATTTCAGGGAAAAACCTGATCATTTTGTCAAGCAGTCAAGTCAAGTACAGACTAAACCAGAAGCTGGGGTCTTGGAAGCATCCCAAATGGCTCCCTATACCCTACATACTATAGTGCACTAGGTAAGATCTAAACCCCTAGCCCGGTCAAAAGTAGTACACTATGAAGGATTTTTCCTGCCATTTCAGAAGTAGTTAAAAACAGTTGAATATGTCCTGGACGCCTCCGTCTTCATCACTAGTTATTTTGTTTGCCCTGTTCTGATTGGTTTGTTGTGTGATTAAAAAAGAGAGGGAATCAGTCAGAGGGTGTTCTGATTGGTTTGTTGTGTGATTAAAAAAAAGAGAGGGAATCAGTCAGAGGGTGTTCTGATTGGTTTGTTGTGTGATTAAAAAAAAGAGAGGGAATCAGTCAGAGGGTGTTCTGATTGGTTTGTTGTGTGATTAAAAAAAAGAGAGGGAATCAGTCAGAGGGTGTTCTGATTGGTTTGTTGTGTGATTAAAAAAGAGAGAGAATCAGTCAGAGGGTGTTCTGATTGGTTTGTTGTGTGATTAAAAAAGAGAGAGAATCAGTCAGAGGGTGTTCTGATTGGTTTGTTGTGTGATTAAAAAAGAGAGGGAATCAGTCAGAGGGTGTTCTGATTGGTTTGTTGTGTGATTAAAAAAGAGAGGGAATCAGTCAGAGGGTGTTCTGATTGGTTTGTTGTGTGATTAAAAAAGAGAGGGAATCAGTCAGAGGGTGTTCTGATTGGTTTGTTGTGCGATTAAAAAAGAGAGGGAATCAGTCAGAGGGTGTTCTGATTGGTTTGTTGTGTGATTAAAAAAGAGAGGGAATCAGTCAGAGGGTGTTCTGATTGGTTTGTTGTGTGATTAAAAAAAAGAGAGGGAATCAGTCAGAGGGTGTTCTGATTGGTTTGTTGTGTGATTAAAAAAGAGAGAGGGAATCAGTCAGAGGGTGTTCTGATTGGTTTGTTGTGTGATTAAAAAAGAGAGAGGGAATCAGTCAGAGGGTGTTCTGATTGGTTTGTTGTGTGATTAAAAAAGAGAGGGAATCAGTCAGAGGGTGTTCTGATTGGTTTGTTGTGTGATTAAAAAAAGAGAGAGAATCAGTCAGAGGGTGTTCTGATTGGTTTGTTGTGTGATTAAAAAAGAGAGGGAATCAGTCAGAGGGTGTTCTGATTGGTTTGTTGTGTGATTAAAAAAGAGAGACAATCAGTCAGAGGGTGTTCTGATGTTCTTCTGCACCGACACAGAGATGACAGACTAACATGCTGTCTGCTCCTCTCGCTCTGGGGACGGGTGCTTCTTGTCCCTCTGGTTCCTGATTGGACGATTTCATAAGTCACTCCCAGTCCCTGACAGATCATTCCAGATGACACTGTTCAGTAGAGTGACTTTACCTCCAGTTTCTCGGAGGTTTGTTCCAGAAAGCAGGATTACTAAGTTAGCCAGCTATGTAATTGTCCAAATGTTTATTTTTAAATATAGACTTACAATCGGCAAGGTTTGATTGACTCGAAAACAACATCCAATACCTAAGTTTATCTTTTTTAATAACCTCTTAGATGTAATGGCAACATTGTGATTTCCACCTAAATAGACATACCCAAAAGTAACTGCTATTCATGTGTAATTACATGATTCTGACATGCCCATATTTGGTATATTTTAGAAAGAAGAAATCTGGGAGATGATGAGGAAATGATCAGTAGATAGATAGGAGTTACATAGTTCAGAATACACAAGATCAAGCACACACATGAAATAACAGTTTTTTTGTCAATGAAAGTCATCTTTCATTGACAGGTTATGAGTGTCGTCCGGGTTAGGGGAGGGTTTGGCCCAGTGTCGTCCGGGTTAGGGGAGGGTTTGGCCCAGTGTCGTCCGGGTTTGTGGAGGGTTTGGCCCAGTGTCGTCCGGGTTAGGGGAGGGTTTGGCCCAGTGTCGTCCGGGTTAGGGGAGGGTTTGGCCCAGTGTCGTCCGGGTAAGGGGAGGGTTTGGCCCAGTGTCGTCCGGGTTAGGGGAGGGTTTGGCCCAGTGTCGTCCGGGTTAGGGGAGGGTTTGGCCCAGTGTCGTCCGGGTAAGGGGAGGGTTTGGCCCAGTGTCGTCCGGGTTAGGGGAGGGTTTGGCCCAGTGTCGTCCGGGTTAGGGGAGGGTTTGGCCCAGTGTCGTCCGGGTTAGGGGAGGGTTTGGCCCAGTGTCGTCCGGGTTAGGGGAGGGTTTGGCCAGCAGGGATGTCCCTGTCCCATCGTGCACTAGTGACTCCTCAACGCTCTAACCACTAGGCTATCCGGCAGGCAGGGCGCAGTGGCTGCTGACACAGCTTACCAGCAGCAGACCACCCTGCATACCACCCTGAACCAGCAGCATACCACCCTGCATACCACCCTGAACCAGCAGCAGACCACCCTGCATACCACCCTGAACCAGCAGCAGACCACCCTGCATACCACCCTGAACCAGCAGCATACCACCCTGCATACCACTGCTGGCTTGCTTCTGAAGCTAAGCAGGGTTGGTCCTGGCCAGTCCCTGGATGGGAGACCAGATGCTGCTGGAAGTGGTGTTGGAGGGCCAGTAGGAGGCACTCTTTCCTCTGGTCTAAACACTGCCCTGTGTAAGGTGCCGTCTTTCGGATGGGACGTTAAACTTGTGTCCTGACTCTCTGAGGTCATTAAAGATCCCATGGCACTTATCTGGCTAAATTCCCAATCTGGCCCTCAAACCATCACGGTCACCTAATAATCCCAAGTTTACAATTGGCTCATTCATCCCCCTCCTCTCCCCTGTTACTATTCCTCAGGTCGTTGCTGCAAATGAGAAGGTGGTAAAACAACGGATAGATAAAACAGTCGGCAGGTGCACAGTGTTTCCTCCGACACATTGGTGCGGCTGGCTTCCTGATTAAGTGGGCAGTGCGGCTCGGTTCGGTTGTGTTTCGGAGGATGCTCGACCTTCGCCTCTCCCGAGTCCGTACGGGAGTTGCAGCGATGAGACAGGACTGTAACTACCATTTGGGGAGATAAATAAATAAAACATGGTGGTAGGGGACATACAAGTGTTTTCATCATGTCTTTATGATAGTCAGTCGCTGGACATTCAATGTTGCCATTAAGTCATACTGTATAACGGTGGCCAGATTTGTTCCTACCCCCCCATGTAGTTATAGCTCAAACACAGACCAAATCGAATTGACTCTCGGGGGTTGGTGATCAATAACGGTAGGTCACAGGCTGACACATAAGACATCCTCATGATCTGTGGAGTCCGGGCTTTCGGTGTGAATCAACGTATTCTGTGTTTACCAACCGGAAAGTAGGTAGCAGCCATCTTGAAATGAAGTCATCGGCTCGGCCTGCCCTTGTACATTCGTATGGTGGTAAGTCACACTAAAGATTTTAAGGCACAGATCAATAGCCAAGATACTCAGCTTTCTGCAGAGAGGAGCTACTGTTCTGATACCAAACTGAATTCAATAAAAACAAGTCGAATAGGGACAGACAGAAAACCAAGAGATTTACCTGACTGTTCATCGAAGTTATCTGATAATTGAATTTAGCTGAATAACTGAATAAAATCCACTATATTCCTTTCATATACAGTGTTGAATAACACAAATATTTGTTTAGTGAACAAATGTTTAATTTTGGCGTTATACTAAGGTTGGTAGCAACATGGGAAATCTTTGTGGAAATCCGACTACAAAATTCACATTGCAATGCTCTCTCTATGGGGTGGCTAGCTAGCAGAAATCACATTGCAATGCTCTCTCTATGGGGTGGCTAGCTAGCAAAAATCACAATGCAATGCTCTCTCTATGGGGTGGCTAGCTAGCAGAAATCACATTGCAATGCTCTCTCTATGGGGTGGCTAGCTAGCAAAAATCACAATGCAATGCTCTCTCTATGGGGTGGCTAGCTAGCAGAAATCACAATGCAATGCTCTCTCTATGGGGTGGCTAGCTAGCAGAAATCACATTACAATGCTCTCTCTATGGGGTGGCTAGCTAGCAAAAATCACAATGCAATGCTCTCTCTATGGGGTGGCTAGCTAGCAGAAATCACAATGCAATGCTCTCTCTATGGGGTGGCTAGCTAGCAGAAATCACAATGCAATGCTCTCTCTATGGGGTGGCAAAAATCTTTCTCGACGTACAGTACACACTGACTTAGTTTTAGTTTAGCAACCGCGTGATGCAGCATGACAATGTGAACGTGATTGGTCGACAGTCAGCTGGGTGGGGCGTTATACGTTGATGCGTTGGATCCCCATCTCCTTTCTATAACAACAATGCAATGCACCCTGGACTAAAGAGGCAGACACATAGGAAACATGTGCTGACACCCTCTGTTAAATGACACATCTCTCCAGGTTGGAATATCTCACTAATAAGACCAACGGCTCATTGGTCAGAAGACATCCTCCTGAGTGATGACATCAGCCAGATATGATCAACGGCTCATTGGAGAGAAGACATCCTCCTGAGTGATGACATCAGCCAGATATGATCAACGGCTCATTAAGGAGAAGACATTCTCCAGACATACCACAGTACTACGTCATACTGAGACTTTACCACAGTACTACGTCATACTGAGAGAGACTTTACCACAGTACTACTGAGAGAGACTTTACCACAGTACTACTGAGAGAGACTTTACCACAGTACTACTGAGAGAGACTTTACCACAGTACCACGTCATACTGAGAGAGACTTTACCACAGTACTACTGAGAGAGACTTTACCACAGTACTACTGAGAGAGACTTTACCACAGTACTACTGAGAGAGACTTTACCACAGTACTACTGAGAGACTTTACCACAGTACTACGCCATACTGAGAGAGACTTTACCACAGTACTACTGAGAGAGCCTTTACCACAGTACTACTGAGAGAGCCTTTACCACAGTACTACGTCATACTGAGAGAGAGACTTTACCATAGTACTACATCATAATGAGAGACTTTACCACAGTACTACTGAGAGAGACTTTACCATAGTACTACTGAGAGAGCTTTTACCACAGTACTACGTCATACTGAGAGAGAGACTTTACCACAGTACTACTGAGAGAGACTTTACCACAGTACTACGTCATACTGAGAGAGACTTTACCACAGTACTACTGAGAGAGACTTTACCACAGTACTACGTCATACTGAGAGAGACTTTACCATAGTACTACTGAGAGAGACTTTACCACAGTACTACGTCATACTGAGAGAGACTTTACCACAGTACTACGTCATACTGAGAGAGACTTTACCACAGTACTACTGAGAGAGACTTTACCACAGTACTACGTCATACTGAGAGAGACTTTACCACAGTACTACGCCATACTGAGAGAGACTTTACCACAGTACTACGTCATACTGAGAGAGAGACTTTACCACAGTACTACATCATACTGAGAGAGACTTTACCACAGTACTACTGAGAGAGCCTTTACCACAGTACTACGTCATACTGAGAGAGACTTTACCACAGTACCACTGAGAGAGACTTTACCACAGTACTACGTCATACTGAGAGAGACTTTACCACAGTACTACGTCATACTGAGAGAGACTTTACCACAGTACTACTGAGAGAGACTTTACCACAGTACTACGTCATACTGAGAGAGACTTTACCACAGTACTACGCCATACTGAGAGAGACTTTACCACAGTACTACGTCATACTGAGAGAGAGACTTTACCACAGTACTACATCATACTGAGAGAGACTTTACCACAGTACTACTGAGAGAGCCTTTACCACAGTACTACGTCATACTGAGAGAGAGACTTTACCACAGTACTACGTCATACTGAGAGAGACTTTACCACAGTGCTACTGAGAGAGACTTTACCACAGTACTACGTCATACTGAGAGAGACTTTACCACAGTACTACGTCATACTGAGAGAGACTTTACCACAGTACTACTGAGAGAGACTTTACCACAGTACTACGTCATACTGAGAGAGACTTTACCACAGTGCTACTGAGAGAGACTTTACCACAGTACTACGTCATACTGAGAGAGACTTTACCACAGTACTACGTCATACTGAGAGAGACTTTACCACAGTACTACTGAGAGAGACTTTACCACAGTAGTACGTCATACTGAGAGAGACTTTACCACAGTAGTACATCATACTGAGAGAGAGACTTTACCACAGTAGTACATCATACTGAGAGAGACTTTACCACAGTACTACTGAGAGAGACTTTACCACAGTACTACGTCATACTGAGAGAGACAATACCACAGTACTACGTCATACTGAGAGAGACTTTACCACAGTACTACTGAGAGAGACTTTACCACAGTACTACGTCATACTGAGAGAGACTTTACCACAGTACTACTGAGAGAGATTTTACCACAGTACTACTGAGAGAGACTTTACCACAGTACTACGTCATACTGAGAGAGAATTTACCACAGTACTACGCCATACTGAGACTTTACCACAGTACTACTGAGAGAGACTTTACCACAGTACTACTGAGAGAGACTTTACCACAGTACTACGTCATACTGAGACTTTACCACAGTACTACTGAGATAGACTTTACCACAGTACTACTGAGAGCCTTTACCACAGTACTACGTCATACTGAGAGAGACTTTACCACAGTTCTACGTCATACTGAGAGAGACTTTACCACAGTACTACTGAGAGAGCCTTTACCACAGTACTACTGAGAGAGACTTTACCACAGTACTACGTCATACTGAGACTTTACCACAGTACTACTGAGATAGACTTTACCACAGTACTACTGAGAGAGCCTTTACCACAGTACTACGTCATACTGAGAGAGACTTTACCACAGTTCTACGTCATACTGAGAGAGACTTTACCACAGTACTACTGAGAGAGCCTTTACCACAGTACTACTGAGAGAGAGACTTTACCACAGTACTACTGAGAGAGAGACTTTACCACAGTACTACGTCATACTGAGAGAGACTTTACCACAGTACTACTGAGAGAGACTTTACCACAGTACTACTGAGAGAAACTTTACCACAGTACTACGTCATACTGAGAGAGACTTTACCACAGTACTACTGAGAGAGACTTTACCACAGTACTACTGAGAGAGACTTTAACACAGTACTACTGAGAGAGACTTTACCACAGTACTACGTCATACTGAGAGAGACTTTACCACAGTACTACTGAGAGAGACTTTACCACAGTACTACATCATACTGAGAGAGACTTTACCACAGTACTACTGAGAGAGACTTTACCACAGTACTACTGAGAGAGACTTTACCACAGTACTACTGAGAGAGACTTTACCACAGTACTACTGAGAGAGACTTTACCACAGTACTACTGAGAGAGACTTTACCACAGTACTACTGAGAGAGACTTTACCACAGTACTACGTCATACTGAGAGATACTTTACCACAGTACTACTGAGAGAGACTTTACCACAGTACTACGTCATACTGAGAGAGAGACATTACCACAGTACTACTGAGAGAGACTTTACCACAGTACTACTGAGAGACTTTATCACAGTACTACTGAGAGAGTCTTTACCACAGTACTACGTCATACTGAGAGAGACTTTACCACAGTACTACTGAGAGAGACTTTACCACACTACTACTGAGAGAGACTTTACCACAGTACTACGTCATACTGAGAGAGACTTTACCACAGTACTACGTCATACTGAGACTTTACCACAGTACTACGTCAAAATGAGAGAGAGACTTTACCACAGTAGTACATCATACAGAGAGAGAGACTTTACCACAGTACTACGTCATACTGAGAGAGACTTTACCACAGTACTACTGAGAGAGACTTTACCACAGTACTACTGAGAGAGACTTTACCACAGTTCTACTGAGAGAGACTTTACCACAGTACTACGTCATACTGAGACTTTACCACAGTACTACGTCATACTGAGAGAGACTTTACCACAGTACTACGTCATACTGAGAGAGACTTTACCACAGTACTACTGAGAGAGACTTTACCACAGTACTACGCCATACTGAGAGAGACTTTACCACAGTACTACGTCATACTGAGAGAGACTTTACCACAGTACTACGTCATACTGAGAGAGACTTTACCACAGTACTACTGAGAGAGACTTTACCACAGTACTACTGAGAGAGACTTTACCACAGTACCACGTCATACTGAGAGAGACTTTACCACAGTACTACGTCATACCGGACAAATGTCTGCCTGCTTGAATGCAAATAACTCAGATTGACATGAAAACATGAAATGACCCAGGGAATTGATAGGACCTCACTCAGAGATGCACAAAAAATAATATAACATTAAAAATGGAGGGACTTTTCCTTTAATAATCCTGCTTTCTGGAACACCCAGCAGCTCTCTTCCAGGTGGAGGTGGGCGTTAGTTTGTCACCTCGTCAGCATCATGATGAAGACGTCTCTGTCTCGCTCCGTCAGTCTGTCTGTCTCTACTCCTTGAATGGCTGAAAGAGGAGAGCCACCGTGTTCAGACTCCTCAATCTTCACAGCAGCAAGTCTCACCAACCCCCCCCCCCCCCCCTTTACCATGAGTCACCGTGTTCAGACTCCTCAATATTCACAGCAGCAAGTCTCACCAACCCCCCCCCCCCCTTTACCATGAGTCACCGTGTTCAGACTCCTCAATATTCACAGCAGCAAGTCTCACCAACCCCCCCCCCCCCCCTTTACCATGAGTCACCGTGTTCAGACTCCTCAATATTCACAGCAGCAAGTCTCACCAACCCCCCCCCCCCCCTGTACCATGAGTCATCTTGTACCTCTGTACCATGAGTCACCTTGTCCCTCTGTACCATGAGTCACCGTGTCCCCCTGTACCATGAGTCACCGTGTCCCTCCCTCTGTACCATGAGTCACCTTGTCCCCCTGTATCATGAGTCACCTTGTCCCACCCCCTGTACCATGAGTCACCTTGTCCCTCCCTCTGTACCATGAGTCACCTTGTCCCTCCCTCTGTACCATGAGTCACCTTGTCCCTCTGTACCATGAGTCACCTTGTCCCTCTGTACCATGAGGCACCTTGTCCCTCCCTCTGTACCATGAGTCACCTTGTCCCGCTGTACCATGAGTCACCTTGTCCCTCCTCCTGTACCATGAGTCACCTTGTCCCCCTGTACCATGAGTCACCTTGTCCCTCCCTCTGTACCATGAGTCACCTTGTCCCTCCCTCTGTACCATGAGTCACCTTGTCCCTCTGTACCATGAGTCACCTTGTCCCTCTGTACCATGAGTCACCTTGTCCCTCCCTCTGTACCATGAGTCACCTTGTCCCTCCCTCTGTACCATGAGTCACCTTGTCCCTCCCTCTGTACCATGAGTCACCTTGTCCCTCTGTACCATGAGTCACCTTGTCCCTCTGTACCATGAGTCACCTTGTCCCTCCCTCTGTACCATGAGTCACCTTGTCCCTCTGTACCATCAGTCACCTTGTCCCTCTTTACCATGAGTCACCTTGTCCCTCCCCCTGTACCATGCGTCACCTTGTCCCTCTTTACCATGAGTCACCTTGTCCCTCCCCCTGTACCATGAGTCACCTTGTCCCTCTTTACCATGAGTCACCTTGTCCCTCCCCCTGTACCATGAGTCACCTTGTCCCTCCCTCTGTACCATGAGTCACCTTGTCCCTCTTTACCATGAGTCACCTTGTCCCTCCCCCTGTACCATGAGTCACCTTGTCCCTCCCCCTGTACCATGAGTCACCTTGTCCCTCTGTACCATGAGTCACCTTGTCCCTCCCCCTGTACCATGAGTCACCTTGTCCCTCCCCCTGTACCATGAGTCACCTTGTCCCTCTGTACCATGAGTCACCTTGTCCCTCCCCCTGTACAATGAGTCACCGTGTCCCTCCCTCTGTACCATGAGTCACCTTGTCCCTTACCATGAGTCACCTTGTCCCTCCCTCTGTACCATGAGTCACCTTGTCCCTCCCCCTGTACCATGAGTCACCTTGTCCCTCCCTCTGTACCATGAGTCACCTTGTCCCTCTTTACCATGAGTCACCTTGTCCCTCCCCCTGTACCATGAGTCACCTTGTCCCTCCCCCTGTACCATGAGTTACCTTGTCCCTCTGTACCATGAGCCACCTTGTCCCTCCCCCTGTACCATGAGTCACCTTGTCCCTCCCCCTGTACCATGAGTCACCTTGTCCCTCTGTACCATGAGTCACCTTGTCCCTCCCCCTGTACAATGAGTCACCGTGTCCCTCCCTCTGTACCATGAGTCCCCTTGTCCCTCCCCCTTTACCATGAGTCACCGTGTCCCTCCCTCTGTACCATGAGTCACCTTGTCCCCCTGTACCATGAGTCACCTTGTCCCTCTCCCTGTACCATGAGTCACCTTTTCCCTCCCCCTGTACCATGAGTCACCATGTCCCTCCACCTGTACCATGAGTCACCTTGTCCCTCCCCCTGTACCATGAGTCACATCGTCCCTCCCCCTGTACCATGAGTCACCTTGTCCCTCTGTACCATGAGTCACCGTGTCCCTCCCCCTGTACCATGAGTCACCTTGTCCCTCCCTCTGTACCATGAGTCACCTTGTCCCTCCCTCTGTACCATGAGTCACCTTGTCCCTCTGTACCATGAGTCACCTTGTCCCTCTGTACCATGAGTCACCATGTCCCTCCCAGTGCACAACTTGCTCCCCCCACTCTTCTTTCTATTCTGGTTAGGGCCAGTTTGTGCTGTTCTGTGAAGGGGGTAGTACACATCTTCAGTTTCTTGACAAATTCTCTCATGGAATAGCCTTAATTTCTCAGAACAAGAAGAGACTGACGAGTTTCAGAAGAAAGGTCTTAGTTTCTGGACATTTTGAGCCTGTAATCGAACCCACAAATGCTGATGCTCCAGATACTCAACTAGTCTAAAGAAGGACAGTTGTATTGCTTCTTTAATCAGGACAACAGTTTTCAGCTGTGCTAACGTCACTGCAAAAGGGGTTTCTAATGATAAATTAGCCTTTTAAAATGATAAACTTGCATTAGCTAACACAACGTGCCATTGGAACACAGGAGTGATTGTTGCTGATAATGGGCCTCTGTACACCTATGTAGATATTCCCAAAAAATCTGCCGTTTCCAGCTACAATAGTCATTCACAACATTAACAATGTCTACACAGCATTTCTGATCAATTTGATGTTATTTTAATGGACAAAAAAATTGCTTTTCTTTCAAAAACAAGGACATTTCAAAAGTCATGCCAAACTTTTGAACGGGGGGGGGGGGGGTATATATGGCCACTGGACAATTCCCCCCCCCCCTCCTTCTGTACACTGCTGACAGTCGCTGTTTGTTACCTATGCATAGTCACTTTACCCCTACCTACATGTACAAATTAACTAACCTGTACCCCCGTACACTGTCTCGGTACAGTACCCCCTGTGTATAGCCTCATTACTAAACGGTACCTCCACACTGTCTCGGTACAGTACCCCCTGTGTATAGCCTCATTACTAAACGGTACCTCCACACTGTCTCGGTACAGTACCCCCTGTGTATAGCCTCATTACTAAACGGTACCTCCACACTGTCTCGGTACAGTACCCCCTGAATATAGCCTCATTACTAAACGGTACCTCCACACTGTCTCGGTACAGTGCCCCCTGAATATGGCCTCTTATTGTTATTTTATTGTGTTACTTTTTATATATTTTTTAATTTTAGTTTATTTGGTAAATATTTTCTTAACTCTTTCTTGAACTGCGTGGTTGTTTAAGGGCTTGTAAGTAAGTAAGTCAGCATTTGAAGGGAAGGTCTAAAATTGTTGTATTCGGCGCATGTGACAAATAAAGTTTGAATTGATCTGAAACATGTTTGACTATGATTGTTTCTTAGTGTCGCTACTCAATTTGAGAGCTTTTATAACACCACAGCTACACACCACGGATACTACTCCTCACAGCTACACACCACGGATACTACTCCTCACAGCTACACACCACGGATACTACTCCTCACAGCTACACACCACGGATACTACTCCTCACAGCTACACACCACGGATACTACTCCTCACAGCTACACACCACGGATACTACTCCTCACAGCTACACACCAAGGATACTACTCCTCACAGCTATAGACCCACAGCTACACACCACGGATACTACTCCTCACAGCTATAGACCGACAGCTACACACCACGGATACTACTCCTCACAGCTATAGACCCACAGCTACACACCACGGATACTACTCCTCACAGCTATAGACCGACAGCTACACACCACGGATACTACTCCTCACAGCTATAGACCCACAGCTACACACCACGGATACTACTCCTCACAGCTACACACCACGGATACTACTCCTCACAGCTACACACCACGGATACTACTCCTCACAGCTACACACCACGGATACTACTCCTCACAGCTATAGACCGACAGCTACACACCACGGATACTACTCCTCACAGCTACACACCACGGATACTACTCCTCACAGCTATAGACCGACAGCTACACACCACGGATACTACTCCTCACAGCTATAGACCGACAGCTACACACCACGGATACTACTCCTCACAGCTATAGACCACGGATACTACTCCTCACAGCTACACACCTAGGATACTACTCCTCACAGCTACACACCACGGATACTACTCCTCACAGCTACACACCACGGATACTACTCCTCACAGCTATAGACCACGGATACTACTCCTCACAGCTACACACCACGGATACTACTCCTCACAGCTATAGACCACGGATACTACTCCTCACAGCTACACACCACGGATACTACTCCTCACAGCTACACACCACGGATACTACTCCTCACAGCTACACACCAAGGATACTACTCCTCACAGCTATAGACCGACAGCTACACACCACGGATACTACTCCTCACAGCTACACACCACGGATACTACTCCTCACAGCTATAGACCGACAGCTACACACCACGGATACTACTCCTCACAACTATAGATCGACAGCTACACACCACGGATACTACTCCTCACAGCTACACACCACGGATACTACTCCTCACAGCTACACACCTCGGATACTACTCCTCACAACTATAGACCGACAGCTACACACCACGGATACTATTCCTCACAGCTACACACCACGGATACTACTCCTCACAGCTATAGACCGACAGCTACACACCACGGATACTACTCCTCACAGCTATAGACCGACAGCTACACACCACGGATCCTACTCCTCACAGCGATAGACCGACAGCTACACACCACGGATACTACTCCTCACAGCTACACACCACGGATACTACTCCTCACAGCTATAGACCGACAGCTACACACCACGGATACTACTCCTCACAGCTACAGACCGACAGCTACACACCACGGATACTACTCCTCACAGCTATAGACCGACAGCTACACACCACGGATACTACTCCTCACAGCTATAGACCGACAGCTACACACCACGGATACTACTCCTCACAGCTATAGACCGACAGCTACACACCACGGATACTACTCCTCACAGCTAGAGACCCACAGCTACACACCACGGATACTACTCCTCACAGCTATAGACCGACAGCTACACACCACGGATACTACTCCTCACAGCTACACACCACGGATACTACTCCTCACAGCTACACACCACGGATACTACTCCTCACAGCTATAGACCGACAGCTACACACCACGGATACTACTCCTCACAGCTACACACCACGGATACTACTCCTCACAGCTATAGACCGACAGCTACACACCACGGATACTACTCCTCACAGCTATAGACCGACAGCTACACACCACGGATACTACTCCTCACAGCTATAGACCGACAGCTACACACCACGGATACTACTCCTCACAGCTATAGACCGACAGCTACACACCACGGATACTACTCCTCACAGCTATAGACCGACAGCTACACACCACGGATACTACTCCTCACAGCTATAGACCGACAGCTACACACCACGGATACTACTCCTCACAGCTATAGACCGACAGCTACACACCACGGATACTACTCCTCACAGCTATAGACCCACAGCTACACACCACGGATACTACTCCTCACAGCTATAGACCGACAGCTACACACCACGGATACTCCTCCTCACAGCTATAGACCGACAGCTACACACCACGGATACTACTCCTCACAGCTATAGACCGACAGCTACACACCACGGATACTACTCCTCACAGCTATAGACCGACAGCTACACACCACGGATACTACTCCTCACAGCTACACACCACGGATACTACTCCTCAAAGCTATAGACCGACAGCTACACACCACGGATACTACTCCTCACAGCTATAGACCGACAGCTACACACCTAGGATACTACTCCTCACAGCTATAGACCCACAGCTACACACCACGGATACTACTCCTCACAGCTACAGACCGACAGCTACACACCACGGACACTACTCCTCACAGCTATAGACCGACAGCTACACACCACGGATACTACTCCTCACAGCTATAGACCGACAGCTACACACCACGGATACTACTCCTCACAGCTATAGACCGACAGCTACACACCACGGATACTACTCCTCACAGCTATAGACCGACAGCTACACACCACGGATACTACTCCTCACAGCTACACACCTAGGATACTACTCCTCACAGCTATAGACCGACAGCTACACACCACGGATACTACTCCTCACAGCTATAGACCGACAGCTACACACCACGGATACTACTCCTCACAGCTACACACCTCGGATACTACTCCTCACAGCTATAGACCGACAGCTACACACCACGGATACTACTCCTCACAGCTATAGACCGCGGAGACTACTCCGCACAGCTACACACCACGGATACTACTCCTCACAGCTATAGACCGACAGCTACACACCACGGATACTACTCCTCACAGCTACAGACCGACAGCTACACACCACGTATACTACTCCTCACAGCTACAGACCGACAGCTACACACCACGGATACTACTCCTCACAGCTACACACCACGGATACGACTCCTCACAGCTATAGACCGACAGCTACACACCACGGATACTACTCCTCACAGCTACACACCACGGATACTACTCCTCACAGCTATAGACCGACAGCTACACACCACGGATACTACTCCTCACAGCTATAGACCGACAGCTACACACCACGGATACTACTCCTCACAGCTATAGACCACGGATACTACTCCTCACAGCTACACACCTAGGATACTACTCCTCACAGCTACACACCACGGATACTACTCCTCACAGCTACACACCACGGATACTACTCCTCACAGCTACACACCACGGATACTACTCCTCACAGCTATAGACCACGGATACTACTCCTCACAGCTACACACCACGGATACTACTCCTCACAGCTATAGACCACGGATACTACTCCTCACAGCTACACACCACGGATACTACTCCTCACAGCTACACACCACGGATACTACTCCTCACAGCTACACACCACGGATACTACTCCTCACAGCTACACACCAAGGATACTACTCCTCACAGCTATAGACCGACAGCTACACACCACGGATACTACTCCTCACAGCTACACACCACGGATACTACTCCTCACAGCTATAGACCGACAGCTACACACCACGGATACTACTCCTCACAACTATAGAACGACAGCTACACACCACGGATACTACTCCTCACAGCTACACACCACGGATACTACTCCTCACAGCTACACACCTCGGATACTACTCCTCACAACTATAGACCGAAAGCTACACACCACGGATACTACTCCTCACAGCTACACACCACGGATACTACTCCTCACAGCTATAGACCGACAGCTACACACCACGGATACTACTCCTCACAGCTATAGACCGACAGCTACACACCACGGATACTACTCCTCACAGCTATAGACCGACAGCTACACACCACGGATACTACTCCTCACAGCTACACACCACGGATACTACTCCTCACAGCTATAGACCGACAGCTACACACCACGGATACTACTCCTCACAGCTACAGACCGACAGCTACACACCACGGATACTACTCCTCACAGCTATAGACCGACAGCTACACACCACGGATACTACTCCTCACAGCTATAGACCGACAGCTACACACCACGGATACTACTCCTCACAGCTATAGACCGACAGCTACACACCACGGATACTACTCCTCACAGCTAGAGACCCACAGCTACACACCACGGATACTACTCCTCACAGCTATAGACCGACAGCTACACACCACGGATACTACTCCTCACAGCTACACACCACGGATACTACTCCTCACAGCTACACACCACGGATACTACTCCTCACAGCTATAGACCGACAGCTACACACCACGGATACTACTCCTCACAGCTACACACCACGGATACTACTCCTCACAGCTATAGACCGACAGCTACACACCACGGATACTACTCCTCACAGCTATAGACCGACAGCTACACACCACGGATACTACTCCTCACAGCTATAGACCGACAGCTACACACCACGGATACTACTCCTCACAGCTATAGATCGACAGCTACACACCACGGATACTACTCCTCACAGCTATAGACCGACAGCTACACACCACGGATACTACTCCTCACAGCTATAGACCGACAGCTACACACCACGGATACTACTCCTCACAGCTATAGACCGACAGCTACACACCACGGATACTACTCCTCACAGCTATAGACCCACAGCTACACACCACGGGTACTACTCCTCACAGCTATAGACCGACAGCTACACACCACGGATACTACTCCTCACAGCTATAGACCGACAGCTACACACCACGGATACTACTCCTCACAGCTATAGACCGACAGCTACACACCACGGATACTACTCCTCACAGCTATAGACCGACAGCTACACACCACGGATACTACTCCTCACAGCTATAGACCGACAGCTACACACCACGGATACTACTCCTCACAGCTATAGACCGACAGCTACACACCACGGATACTACTCCTCACAGCTATAGACCGACAGCTACACACCACGGATACTACTCCTCACAGCTATAGACCGACAGCTACACACCACGGATACTACTCCTCACAGCTATAGAACCACAGCTACACACCACGGGTACTACTCCTCACAGCTATAGACCGACAGCTACACACCACGGATACTACTCCTCACAGCTATAGACCGACAGCTACACACCACGGATACTACTCCTCACAGCTACAGACCGACAGCTACACACCACGTATACTACTCCTCACAGCTACAGACCGACAGCTACACACCACGGATACTACTCCTCACAGCTACACACCACGGATACTACTCCTCACAGCTATAGACCGACAGCTACACACCACGGATACTACTCCTCACAGCTACACACCACGGATACTACTCCTCACAGCTATAGACCGACAGCTACACACCACGGATACTACTCCTCACAGCTATAGACCGACAGCTACACACCACGGATACTACTCCTCACAGCTATAGACCACGGATACTACTCCTCACAGCTACACACCTAGGATACTACTCCTCACAGCTACACACCACGGATACTACTCCTCACAGCTACACACCACGGATACTACTCATCACAGCTACACACCACGGATACTACTCCTCACAGCTATAGACCACGGATACTACTCCTCACAGCTACACACCACGGATACTACTCCTCACAGCTATAGACCACGGATACTACTCCTCACAGCTACACACCACGGATACTACTCCTCACAGCTACACACCACGGATACTACTCCTCACAGCTACACACCACGGATACTACTCCTCACAGCTACACACCAAGGATACTACTCCTCACAGCTATAGACCGACAGCTACACACCACGGATACTACTCCTCACAGCTACACACCACGGATACTACTCCTCACAGCTATAGACCGACAGCTACACACCACGGATACTACTCCTCACAACTATAGATCGACAGCTACACACCACGGATACTACTCCTCACAGCTACACACCACGGATACTACTCCTCACAGCTACACACCTCGGATACTACTCCTCACAACTATAGACCGACAGCTACACACCACGGATACTACTCCTCACAGCTACACACCACGGATACTACTCCTCACAGCTATAGACCGACAGCTACACACCACGGATACTACTCCTCACAGCTATAGACCGACAGCTACACACCACGGATACTACTCCTCACAGCTATAGACCGACAGCTACACACCACGGATACTACTCCTCACAGCTACACACCACGGATACTACTCCTCACAGCTATAGACCGACAGCTACACACCACGGATACTACTCCTCACAGCTACAGACCGACAGCTACACACCACGGATACTACTCCTCACAGCTATAGACCGACAGCTACACACCACGGATACTACTCCTCACAGCTACAGACCGACAGCTACACACCACGGATACTACTCCTCACAGCTAGAGACCCACAGCTACACACCACGGATACTACTCCTCACAGCTATAGACCGACAGCTACACACCACGGATACTACTCCTCACAGCTACACACCACGGATACTACTCCTCACAGCTACACACCACGGATACTACTCCTCACAGCTATAGACCGACAGCTACACACCACGGATACTACTCCTCACAGCTACACACCACGGATACTACTCCTCACAGCTATAGACCGACAGCTACACACCACGGATACTACTCCTCACAGCTATAGACCGACAGCTACACACCACGGATACTACTCCTCACAGCTATAGACCGACAGCTACACACCACGGATACTACTCCTCACAGCTATAGACCGACAGCTACACACCACGGATACTACTCCTCACAGCTATAGACCGACAGCTACACACCACGGATACTACTCCTCACAGCTATAGACCGACAGCTACACACCACGGATACTACTCCTCACAGCTATAGACCCACAGCTACACACCACGGATACTACTCCTCACAGCTATAGACCGACAGCTACACACCACGGATACTACTCCTCACAGCTATAGACCGACAGCTACACACCACGGATACTACTCCTCACAGCTATAGACCGACAGCTACACACCACGGATACTACTCCTCACAGCTATAGACCGACAGCTACACACCACGGATACTACTCCTCACAGCTACACACCACGGATACTACTCCTCAAAGCTATAGACAGACAGCTACACACCACGGATACTACTCCTCACAGCTATAGACCGACAGCTACACACCACGGATACTACTCCTCACAGCTACAGACCGACAGCTACACACCACGGATACTACTCCTCACAGCTATAGACCGACAGCTACACACCACGGATACTACTCCTCACAGCTATAGACCGACAGCTACACACCACGGATACTACTCCTCACAGCTACACACCACGGATACTACTCCTCACAGCTATAGACCGACAGCTACACACCACGGATACTACTCCTCACAGCTACAGACCGACAGCTACACACCACGGATACTACTCCTCACAGCTATAGACCGACAGCTACACACCACGGATACTACTCCTCACAGCTATAGACCGACAGCTACACACCACGGATACTACTCCTCACAGCTATAGACCGACAGCTACACACCACGGATACTACTCCTCACAGCTAGAGACCCACAGCTACACACCACGGATACTACTCCTCACAGCTATAGACCGACAGCTACACACCACGGATACTACTCCTCACAGCTACACACCACGGATACTACTCCTCACAGCTACACACCACGGATACTACTCCTCACAGCTATAGACCGACAGCTACACACCACGGATACTACTCCTCACAGCTACACACCACGGATACTACTCCTCACAGCTATAGACCGACAGCTACACACCACGGATACTACTCCTCACAGCTATAGACCGACAGCTACACACCACGGATACTACTCCTCACAGCTATAGACCGACAGCTACACACCACGGATACTACTCCTCACAGCTATAGACCGACAGCTACACACCACGGATACTACTCCTCACAGCTATAGACCGACAGCTACACACCACGGATACTACTCCTCACAGCTATAGACCGACAGCTACACACCACGGATACTACTCCTCACAGCTATAGACCCACAGCTACACACCACGGATACTACTCCTCACAGCTATAGACCGACAGCTACACACCACGGATACTACTCCTCACAGCTATAGACCGACAGCTACACACCACGGATACTACTCCTCACAGCTATAGACCGACAGCTACACACCACGGATACTACTCCTCACAGCTATAGACCGACAGCTACACACCACGGATACTACTCCTCACAGCTACACACCACGGATACTACTCCTCAAAGCTATAGACCGACAGCTACACACCACGGATACTACTCCTCACAGCTATAGACCGACAGCTACACACCACGGATACTACTCCTCACAGCTACAGACCGACAGCTACACACCACGGATACTACTCCTCACAGCTATAGACCGACAGCTACACACCACGGATACTACTCCTCACAGCTATAGACCGACAGCTACACACCACGGATACTACTCCTCACAGCTATAGACCAACAGCTACACACCACGGATACTACTCCTCACAGCTAGAGACCCACAGCTACACACCACGGATACTACTCCTCACAGCTATAGACCGACAGCTACACACCACGGATACTACTCCTCACAGCTACACACCACGGATACTACTCCTCACAGCTACACACCACGGATACTACTCCTCACAGCTATAGACCGACAGCTACACACCACGGATACTACTCCTCACAGCTACACACCACGGATACTACTCCTCACAGCTATAGACCGACAGCTACACACCACGGATACTACTCCTCACAGCTATAGACCGACAGCTACACACCACGGATACTACTCCTCACAGCTATAGACCGACAGCTACACACCACGGATACTACTCCTCACAGCTATAGACCGACAGCTACACACCACGGATACTACTCCTCACAGCTATAGACCGACAGCTACACACCACGGATACTACTCCTCACAGCTATAGACCGACAGCTACACACCACGGATACTACTCCTCACAGCTATAGACCGACAGCTACACACCACGGATACTACTCCTCACAGCTATAGACCCACAGCTACACACCACGGATACTACTCCTCACAGCTATAGACCGACAGCTACACACCACGGATACTACTCCTCACAGCTATAGACCGACAGCTACACACCACGGATACTACTCCTCACAGCTATAGACCGACAGCTACACACCACGGATACTACTCCTCACAGCTATAGACCGACAGCTACACACCACGGATACTACTCCTCACAGCTACACACCACGGATACTACTCCTCAAAGCTATAGACCGACAGCTACACACCACGGATACTACTCCTCACAGCTATAGATCGACAGCTACACACCTAGGATACTACTCCTCACAGCTATAGACCCACAGCTACACACCACGGATACTACTCCTCACAGCTACAGACCGACAGCTACACACCACGGACACTACTCCTCACAGCTATAGACCGACAGCTACACACCACGGATACTACTCCTCACAGCTATAGACCGACAGCTACACACCACGGATACTACTCCTCACAGCTATAGACCGACAGCTACACACCACGGATACTACTCCTCACAGCTATAGACCGACAGCTACACACCACGGATACTACTCCTCACAGCTACACACCTAGGATACTACTCCTCACAGCTATAGACCGACAGCTACACACCACGGATACTACTCCTCACAGCTATAGACCGACAGCTACACACCACGGATACTACTCCTCACAGCTACACACCTCGGATACTACTCCTCACAGCTATAGACCGACAGCTACACACCACGGATACTACTCCTCACAGCTATAGACCACGGATACTACTCCTCACAGCTACACACCACGGATACTACTCCTCACAGCTATAGACCGACAGCTACACACCACGGATACTACACCTCACAGCTACAGACCGACAGCTACACACCACGTATACTACTCCTCACAGCTACAGACCGACAGCTACACACCACGGATACTACTCCTCACAGCTACACACCACGGATACTACTCCTCACAGCTACAGACCGACAGCTACACACCACGGATACTACTCCTCACAGCTATAGACCGACAGCTACACACCACGGATACTACTCCTCACAGCTATAGACCGACAGCTACACAACACGGATACTACTCCTCACAGCTATAGACCGACAGCTACACACCACGGATGCTACTCCTCACAGCTATAGACCCACAGCTACACACCACGGATACTACTCCTCACAGCTACACACCACGGATACTACTCCTCACAGCTATAGACCGACAGCTACACACCACGGACACTACTCCTCACAGCTATAGACCCACAGCTACACACCACGGATACTACTCCTCACAGCTATAGACCGACAGCTACACACCACGGATACTACTCCTCACAGCTATAGACCGACAGCTACACACCACGGACACTACTCCTCACAGCTATAGACCCACAGCTACACACCACGGATACTACTCCTCACAGCTATAGACCGACAGCTACACACCACGGATACTACTCCTCACAGCTATAGACCGACAGCTACACACCACGGATACTACTCCTCACAGCTACACACCACGGATACTACTCCTCACAGCTATAGACCGACAGCTACACACCACGGACACTACTCCTCACAGCTACACACCACGGATACTACTCCTCACAGCTACACACCACGGATACTACTCCTCACAGCTACAGACCGACAGCTACACACCACGGATACTACTCCTCACAGCTACACACCACGGATACTACTCCTCACACCTATAGACCGACAGCTACACACCACGGATACTACTCCTCACAGCTATAGACCGATAGCTACACACCACGGATACTACTCCTCACAGCTACACACCACGGATACTACTCCTCACAGCTACACACCACGGATACTACTCCTCACAGCTACACACCACGGAAACTACTCCTCACAGCTACACACCACGGATACTACTCCTCACAGCTATAGACCGACAGCTACACACCACGGATACTACTCCTCACAGCTATAGACCGACAGCTACACACCACGGATACTACTCCTCACAGCTATAGACCGACAGCTACACACCACGGATACTACTCCTCACAGCTATAGACCGACAGCTACACACCACGGATACTACTCCTCACAGCTATAGACCGAAAGCTACACACCACGGATACTACTCCTCACAGCTATAGACCGACAGCTACACACCACGGATACTACTCCTCACAGCTACACACCACGGATACTACTCCTCACAGCTATAGACCGACAGCTACACACCACGGACACTACTCCTCACAGCTACACACCACGGATACTACTCCTCACAGCTACACACCACGGATACTACTCCTCACAGCTATAGACCGACAGCTACACACCACAGATACTACTCCTCACAGCTATAGACCGACAGCTACACACCTAGGATACTACTCCTCACAGCTATAGACCGACAGCTACACAACACGGATACTACTCCTCACAGCTATAGACCGACAGCTACACACCACGGATGCTACTCCTCACAGCTATAGACCCACAGCTACACACCACGGATACTACTCCTCACAGCTACACACCACGGATACTACTCCTCACAGCTACAGACCGACAGCTACACACCACGGATACTACTCCTCACAGCTACACACCACGGATACTACTCCTCACAGCTACAGACCGACAGCTACACACCACGGATACTACTCCTCACAGCTATAGACCGACAGCTACACACCACGGATACTACTCCTCACAGCTATAGACCGACAGCTACACAACACGGATACTACTCCTCACAGCTATAGACCGACAGCTACACACCACGGATGCTACTCCTCACAGCTATAGACCCACAGCTACACACCACGGATACTACTCCTCACAGCTACACACCACGGATACTACTCCTCACAGCTATAGACCGACAGCTACACACCACGGACACTACTCCTCACAGCTATAGACCCACAGCTACACACCACGGATACTACTCCTCACAGCTATAGACCGACAGCTACACACCACGGATACTACTCCTCACAGCTATAGACCGACAGCTACACACCACGGACACTACTCCTCACAGCTATAGACCCACAGCTACACACCACGGATACTACTCCTCACAGCTATAGACCGACAGCTACACACCACGGATACTACTCCTCACAGCTATAGACCGACAGCTACACACCACGGATACTACTCCTCACAGCTACACACCACGGATACTACTCCTCACAGCTATAGACCGACACCTACACACCACGGACACTACTCCTCACAGCTACACACCACGGATACTACTCCTCACAGCTACACACCACGGATACTACTCCTCACAGCTACAGACCGACAGCTACACACCACGGATACTACTCCTCACAGCTACACACCACGGATACTACTCCTCACAGCTATAGACCGACAGCTACACACCACGGATACTACTCCTCACAGCTATAGACCGATAGCTACACACCACGGATACTACTCCTCACAGCTACACACCACGGATACTACTCCTCACAGCTACACACCACGGATACTACTCCTCACAGCTATAGACCCACAGCTACACACCACGGATACTACTCCTCACAGCTACACACCACGGATACTACTCCTCACAGCTACACACCACGGATACTACTCCTCACAGCTATAGACCGACAGCAACACACCACGGATACTACTCCTCACAGCTATAGACCGACAGCTACACACCACGGATACTACTCCTCACAGCTATAGACCGACAGCTACACACCACGGATACTACTCCTCACAGCTATAGACCGACAGCTACACACCACGGATACTACTCCTCACAGCTATAGACCGAAAGCTACACACCACGGATACTACTCCTCACAGCTATAGACCGACAGCTACACACCACGGATACTACTCCTCACAGCTACACACCACGGATACTACTCCTCACAGCTATAGACCGACAGCTACACACCACGGACACTACTCCTCACAGCTACACACCACGGATACTACTCCTCACAGCTACACACCACGGATACTACTCCTCACAGCTATAGACCGACAGCTACACACCACAGATACTACTCCTCACAGCTATAGACCGACAGCTACACACCTAGGATACTACTCCTCACAGCTATTGACCCACAGCTACACACCACGGATACTACTCCTCACAGCTATAGACCGACAGCTACACACCACGGATACTACTCCTCACAGCTACACACCACGGATACTACTCCTCACAGCTATAGACCGACAGCTACACACCACGGATACTACTCCTCACAGCTACAGACCGACAGCTACACACCACGGACACTACTCCTCACAGCTATAGACCGACAGCTACACACCACGGATACTACTCCTCACAGCTATAGACCGACAGCTACACACCACGGACACTACTCCTCACAGCTATAGACCCACAGCTACACACCACGGACACTACTCCCCACAGCTACACACCACGGATACTACTCCTCACAGCTACACACCACGGATACTACTCCTCACAGCTATAGACCCACAGCTACACACCACGGACACTACTCCTCACAGCTACACACCACGGATACTACTCCTCACAGCTATAGACCCACAGCTACACACCACGGATACTACTCCTCACAGCTAAACACCACGGATACTACTCCTCACAGCTACAGACCGACAGCTACACACCACGGATACTACTCCTCACAGCTACAGACCGACAGCTACACACCACGGATACTACTCCTCACAGCTACAGACCGACAGCTACACACCACGGATACTACTCCTCACAGCTACACACCACGGATACTACTCCTCACAGCTATAGACCGACAGCTACAAACCACGGACACTACTCCTCACAGCTACACACCACGGATACTACTCCTCACAGCTACACACCACGGATACTACTCCTCACAGCTACAGACCGACAGCTACACACCACGGATACTACACCTCACAGCTACACACCACGGATACTACTCCTCACAGCTATAGACCGACAGCTACACACCACGGATACTACTCCTCACAGCTATAGACCGACAGCTACACACCACGGATACTACTCCTCACAGCTACACACCACGGATACTACTCCTCACAGCTACACACCACGGATACTACTCCTCACAGCTATAGACCCACAGCTACACACCACGGATACTACTCCTCACAGCTACACACCACGGATACTACTCCTCACAGCTACACACCACGGATACTACTCCTCACAGCTATAGACCGACAGCTACACACCACGGATACTACTCCTCACAGCTATAGACCGACAGCTACACACCACGGATACTACTCCTCACAGCTATAGACCGACAGCTACACACCACGGATACTACTCCTCACAGCTACACACCACGGATACTACTCCTCACAGCTATAGACCGACAGCTACACACCACGGACCCTACTCCTCACAGCTACACACCACGGATACTACTCCTCACAGCTATAGACCGACAGCTACACACCACGGATACTACTCCTCACAGCTATAGACCGACAGCTACACACCACGGATACTACTCCTCACAGCTATAGACCGACAGCTACACACCACGGATACTACTCCTCACAGCTACACACCACGGATACTACTCCTCACAGCTATAGACCGACAGCTACACACCACGGACACTACTCCTCACAGCTACACACCACGGATACTACTCCTCACAGCTACACACCACGGATACTACTCCTCACAGCTATAGACCGACAGCTACACACCACGGATACTACTCCTCACAGCTATAGACCGACAGCTACACACCTAGGATACTACTCCTCACAGCTATAGACCCACAGCTACACACCACGGATACTACTCCTCACAGCTATAGACCGACAGCTACACACCACGGATACTACTCCTCACAGCTACACACCACGGATACTACTCCTCACAGCTATAGACCGACAGCTACACACAACGGATACTACTCCTCACAGCTACAGACCGACAGCTACACACCACGGACACTACTCCTCACAGCTATAGACCGACAGCTACACACCACGGATACTACTCCTCACAGCTATAGACCGACAGCTACACACCACGGATACTACTCCTCACAGCTATAGACCCACAGCTACACACCACGGACACTACTCCTCACAGCTACACACCACGGATACTACTCCTCACAGCTAGAGACCCACAGCTACACACCACGGATACTACTCCTCACAGCTACACACCACGGACACTACTCCTCACAGCTATAGACCCACAGCTACACACCACGGACACTACTCCTCACAGCTACACACCACGGATACTACTCCTCACAGCTATAGACCCACAGCTACACACCACGGATACTACTCCTCACAGCTACACACCACGGATACTACTCCTCACAGCTACAGACCGACAGCTACACACCACGGATACTACTCCTCACAGCTATAGACCGACAGCTACACACCACGGATACTACTCCTCACAGCTATAGACCGACAGCTACACACCACGGATACTACTCCTCACAGCTATAGACCGACAGCTACACACCACGGATACTACTCCTCACAGCTACACACCACGGATACTACTCCTCACAGCTACACACCACGGATACTACTCCTCACAGCTATAGACCGACAGCTACACACCACGGATACTACTCCTCACAGCTATAGACCGACAGCTACACACCACGGATACTACTCCTCACAGCTACAGACCGACAGCTACACACCACGGATACTACTCCTCACAGCTACACACCACGGATACTACTCCTCACAGCTATAGACCGACAGCTACACACCACGGATACTACTCCTCACAGCTACACACCACGGATACTACTCCTCACAGCTACACACCACGGATACTACTCCTCACAGCTACACACCACGGACACTACTCCTCACAGCTATAGACCGACAGCTACACACCACGGATACTACTCCTCACAGCTACAGACCGACAGCTACACACCACGGATACTACTCCTCACAGCTATAGACCGACAGCTACACACCACGGATACTACTCCTCACAGCTATAGACCGACAGCTACACACCACGGATACTACTCCTCACAGCTATAGACCGACAGCTACACACCACGGATACTACTCCTCACAGCTACACACCACGGATACTACTCCTCAAAGCTATAGACCGACAGCTACACACCACGGATACTACTCCTCACAGCTATAGACCGACAGCTACACACCACGGATACTACTCCTCACAGCTACACACCACGGATACTACTCCTCACAGCTACAGACCGACAGCTACACACCACGGATACTACTCCTCACAGCTACACACCACGGATACTACTCCTCACAGCTACACACCACGGATACTACTCCTCACAGCTACACACCACGGATACTACTCCTCACAGCTATAGACCCACAGCTACACACCACGGATACTACTCCTCACAGCTACACACCACGGATACTACTCCTCACAGCTATAGACCGACAGCTACACACCACGGATACTACTCCTCACAGCTATAGACCGACAGCTACACACCAGGGATACTACTCCTCACAGCTATAGACCGACAGCTACACACCACGGATACTACTCCTCACAGCTACACACCACGGATACTACTCCTCAAAGCTATAGACCGACAGCTACACACCACGGATACTACTCCTCACAGCTATAGACCGACAGCTACACACCACGGATACTACTCCTCACAGCTACACACCACGGATACTACTCCTCACAGCTACAGACCGACAGCTACACACCACGGATACTACTCCTCACAGCTACACACCACGGATACTACTCCTCACAGCTATAGACCCACAGCTACACACCACGGACACTACTCCTCACAGCTACACACCACGGATACTACTCCTCACAGCTATAGACCCACAGCTACACACCACGGATACTACTCCTCACAGCTACACACCACGGATACTACTCCTCACAGCTACAGACCGACAGCTACACACCACGGATACTACTCCTCACAGCTATAGACCGACAGCTACACACCTAGGATACTACTCCTCACAGCTATAGACCCACAGCTACACACCACGGATACTACTCCTCACAGCTATAGACCGACAGCTACACACCACGGATACTACTCCTCACAGCTACACACCACGGATACTACTCCTCACAGCTATAGACCGACAGCTACACACCACGGATACTACTCCTCACAGCTACAGACCGACAGCTACACACCACGGACACTACTCCTCACAGCTATAGACCGACAGCTACACACCACGGATACTACTCCTCACAGCTATAGACCGACAGCTACACACCACGGATACTACTCCTCACAGCTATAGACCCACAGCTACACACCACGGACACTACTCCTCACAGCTACACACCACGGATACTACTCCTCACAGCTACACACCACGGATACTACTCCTCACAGCTATAGACCCACAGCTACACACCACGGATACTACTCCTCACAGCTACACACCACGGATACTACTCCTCACAGCTATAGACCGACAGCTACACACCACGGATACTACTCCTCACAGCTATAGACCGACAGCTACACACCACGGATACTACTCCTCACAGCTATAGACCGACAGCTACACACCACGGATACTACTCCTCACAGCTACACACCACGGATACTACTCCTCAAAGCTATAGACCGACAGCTACACACCACGGATACTACTCCTCACAGCTATAGACCGACAGCTACACACCACGGATACTACTCCTCACAGCTACACACCACGGATACTACTCCTCACAGCTACAGACCGACAGCTACACACCACGGATACTACTCCTCACAGCTACACACCACGGATACTACTCCTCACAGCTATAGACCCACAGCTACACACCACGGACACTACTCCTCACAGCTACACACCACGGATACTACTCCTCACAGCTATAGACCCACAGCTACACACCACGGACACTACTCCTCACAGCTACACACCACGGATACTACTCCTCACAGCTATAGACCCACAGCTACACACCACGGATACTACTCCTCACAGCTACAGACCGACAGCTACACACCACGGATACTACTCCTCACAGCTATAGACCGACAGCTACACACCACGGATACTACTCCTCACAGCTACACACCACGGATACTACTCCTCACAGCTATAGACCCACAGCTACACACCACGGATACTACTCCTCACAGCTACACACCACGGATACTACTCCTCACAGCTACACACCACGGATACTACTCCTCACAGCTATAGACCCACAGCTACACACCACGGATACTACTCCTCACAGCTACACACCACGGATACTACTCCTCACAGCTATAGACCGACAGCTACACACCACGGATACTACTCCTCACAGCTATAGACCGACAGCTACACACCACGGATACTACTCCTCACAGCTATAGACCGACAGCTACACACCACGGATACTACTCCTCACAGCTACACACCACGGATACTACTCCTCAAAGCTATAGACCGACAGCTACACACCACGGATACTACTCCTCACAGCTATAGACCGACAGCTACACACCACGGATACTACTCCTCACAGCTACACACCACGGATACTACTCCTCACAGCTACAGACCGACAGCTACACACCACGGATACTACTCCTCACAGCTACACACCACGGATACTACTCCTCACAGCTATAGACCCACAGCTACACACCACGGACACTACTCCTCACAGCTACACACCACGGATACTACTCCTCACAGCTATAGACCATCAGCTACACACCACGGATACTACTCCTCACAGCTACACACCACGGATACTACTCCTCACAGCTACAGACCAACAGCTACACACCACGGATACTACTCCTCACAGCTATAGACCGACAGCTACACACCTCGGATACTACTCCTCACAGCTATAGACCCACAGCTACACACCACGGATACTACTCCTCACAGCTATAGACCGACAGCTACACACCACGGATACTACTCCTCACAGCTACACACCACGGATACTACTCCTCACAGCTATAGACCGACAGCTACACACCACGGATACTACTCCTCACAGCTACAGACCGACAGCTACACACCACGGACACTACTCCTCACAGCTATAGAACGACAGCTACACACCACGGATACTACTCCTCACAGCTATAGACCCACAGCTACACACCACGGACACTACTCCTCACAGCTACACACCACGGATACTTCTCCTCACAGCTACACACCACGGATACTACTCCTCACAGCTATAGACCCACAGCTACACACCACGGATACTACTCCTCACAGCTACACACCACGGATACTACTCCTCACAGCTATAGACCGACAGCTACACACCACGGATACTACTCCTCACAGCTATAGACCGACAGCTACACACCACGGATACTACTCCTCACAGCTATAGACCGACAGCTACACACCACGGATACTACTCCTCACAGCTACACACCACGGATACTACTCCTCAAAGCTATAGACCGACAGCTACACACCACGGATACTACTCCTCACAGCTATAGACCGACAGCTACACACCACGGATACTACTCCTCACAGCTACACACCACGGATACTACTCCTCACAGCTACAGACCGACAGCTACACACCACGGATACTACTCCTCACAGCTACACACCACGGATACTACTCCTCACAGCTATAGACCCACAGCTACACACCACGGACACTACTCCTCACAGCTACACACCACGGATACTACTCCTCACAGCTATAGACCCACAGCTACACACCACGGACACTACTCCTCACAGCTACACACCACGGATACTACTCCTCACAGCTATAGACCCACAGCTACACACCACGGATACTACTCCTCACAGCTACAGACCGACAGCTACACACCACGGATACTACTCCTCACAGCTATAGACCGACAGCTACACACCACGGATACTACTCCTCACAGCTACACACCACGGATACTACTCCTCACAGCTATAGACCGACAGCTACACACCACGGATACTACTCCTCACAGCTATAGACCGACAGCTACACGCCACGGATACTACTCCTCACAGCTATAGACCGACAGCTACACACCACGGATACTACTCCTCACAGCTATAGACCGACAGCTACACACCACGGATACTACTCCTCACAGCTATAGACCGACAGCTACACACCACGGACACTACTCCTCACAGCTACACACCACGGACACTACTCCTCACAGCTATAGACCGACAGCTACACACCACGGATACTACTCCTCACAGCTATAGACCGACAGCTACACACCACGGATACTACTCCTCACAGCTATAGACCGACAGCTACACACCACGGATACTACTCCTCACAGCTATAGACCGACAGCTACACACCACGGATACTACTCCTCACAGCTATAGACCGACAGCTACACACCACGGATACTACTCCTCACAGCTACACACCACGGATACTACTCCTCACAGCTATAGACCGACAGCTACACACCACGGATACTACTCCTCACAGCTATAGACCCACAGCTACACACCACGGATACTACTCCTCAAAGCTATAGACCGACAGCTACACACCACGGATACTACTCCTCACAGCTATAGACCGACAGCTACACACCACGGATACTACTCCTCACAGCTATAGACCGACAGCTACACACCACGGATACTACTCCTCACAGCTATAGACCGACAGCTACACACCATGGATACTACTCCTCACAGCTACACACCACGGATACTACTCCTCACAGCTATAGACCGACAGCTACACACCACGGATACTACTCCTCACAGCTATAGACCGACAGCTACACACCACGGATACTACTCCTCACAGCTATAGACCCACAGCTACACACCACGGATACTACTCCTCAAAGCTATAGACCGACAGCTACACACCACGGATACTACTCCTCACAGCTATAGACCGACAGCTACACACCACGGATACTACTCCTCACAGCTATAGACCGACAGCTACACACCACGGATACTACTCCTCACAGCTATAGACCGACAGCTACACACCACGGATACTACTCCTCACAGCTACACACCACGGATACTACTCCTCACAGCTATAGACCGACAGCTACACACCACGGATACTACTCCTCACAGCTATAGACCGACAGCTACACACCACGGATACTACTCCTCACAGCTACACACCACGGATACTACTCCTCACAGCTACAGACCGACAGCTACACACCACGGATACTACTCCTCACAGCTACACACCACGGATACTACTCCTCACAGCTATAGACCCACAGCTACACACCACGGACACTACTCCTCACAGCTACACACCACGGATACTACTCCTCACAGCTATAGACCCACAGCTACACACCACGGACACTACTCCTCACAGCTACACACCACGGATACTACTCCTCACAGCTATAGACCCACAGCTACACACCACGGATACTACTCCTCACAGCTACAGACCGACAGCTACACACCACGGATACTACTCCTCACAGCTATAGACCGACAGCTACACACCACGGATACTACTCCTCACAGCTACACACCACGGATACTATTCCTCACAGCTATAGACCGACAGCTACACACCACGGATACTACTCCTCACAGCTATAGACCGACAGCTACACACCACGGATACTACTCCTCACAGCTATAGACCGACAGCTACACACCACGGATACTACTCCTCACAGCTATAGACCGACAGCTACACACCACGGATACTACTCCTCACAGCTATAGACCCACAGCTACACACCACGGATACTACTCCTCACAGCTACAGACCGACAGCTACACACCACGGATACTACTCCTCACAGCTACACACCACGGATACTACTCCTCACAGCTACACACCACGGATACTACTCCTCACAGCTATAGACCGACAGCTACACACCACGGATACTACTCCTCACAGCTATAGACCGACAGCTACACACCACGGATACTACTCCTCACAGCTACACACCACGGATACTACTCCTCACAGCTATAGACCCACAGCTACACACCACGGATACTACTCCTCACAGCTACAGACCGACAGCTACACACCACGGATACTACTCCTCACAGCTATAGACCGACAGCTACACACCACGGATACTACTCCTCACAGCTACACACCACGGATACTACTCCTCACAGCTATAGACCGACAGCTACACACCACGGATACTACTCCTCACAGCTATAGACCGACAGCTACACACCACGGATACTACTCCTCACAGCTATAGACCGACAGCTACACACCACGGATACTACTCCTCACAGCTATAGACCGACAGCTACACACCACGGATACTACTCCTCACAGCTATAGACCGACAGCTACACACCACGGATACTACTCCTCACAGCTATAGACCGACAGCTACACACCACGGATACTACTCCTCACAGCTATAGACCGACAGCTACACACCACGGATACTACTCCTCACAGCTATAGACCGACAGCTACACACCACGGATACTACTCCTCACAGCTATAGACCGACAGCTACACACCACGGATACTACTCCTCACAGCTATAGACCGACAGCTACACACCACGGATACTACTCCTCAAAGCTACACACCACGGACACTACTCCTCACAGCTACACACCACGGACACTACTCCTCACAGCTATAGACCGACAGCTACACACCACGGATACTACTCCTCACAGCTATAGACCGACAGCTACACACCACGGATACTACTCCTCACAGCTACACACCACGGATACTACTCCTCACAGCTATAGACCGACAGCTACACACCACGGATACTACTCCTCACAGCTATAGACCCACAGCTACACACCACGGATACTACTCCTCACAGCTATAGACCGACAGCTACACACCACGGATACTACTCCTCACAGCTATAGACCGACAGCTACACACCACGGATACTACTCCTCACAGCTATAGACCGACAGCTACACACCATGGATACTACTCCTCACAGCTACACACCACGGATACTACTCCTCACAGCTATAGACCGACAGCTACACACCACGGATACTACTCCTCACAGCTATAGACCGACAGCTACACACCACGGATACTACTCCTCACAGCTATAGACCCACAGCTACACACCACGGATACTATTCCTCACAGCTATAGACCGACAGCTACACACCACGGATACTACTCCTCACAGCTATAGACCGACAGCTACACACCACGGATACTACTCCTCACAGCTATAGACCGACAGCTACACACCACGGATACTACTCCTCACAGCTATAGACCGACAGCTACACATCACGGATACTACTCCTCACAGCTATAGACCCACAGCTACACACCACGGATACTACTCCTCACAGCTACAGACCGACAGCTACACACCACGGATACTACTCCTCACAGCTATAGACCGACAGCTACACACCACGGATACTACTCCTCACAGCTACACACCACGGATACTACTCCTCACAGCTATAGACCGACAGCTACACACCACGGATACTACTCCTCAAAGCTATAGACCGACAGCTACACACCACAGATACTACTCCTCACAGCTACACACCACGGATACTACTCCTCACAGCTATAGACCCACAGCTACACACCACGGATACTACTCCTCACAGCTACAGACCGACAGCTACACACCACGGATACTACTCCTCACAGCTATAGACCGACAGCTACACACCACGGATACTACTCCTCACAGCTACACACCACGGATACTACTCCTCACAGCTATAGACCGACAGCTACACACCACGGATACTACTCCTCACAGCTATAGACCGACAGCTACACACCACGGATACTACTCCTCACAGCTACACACCACGGATACTACTCCTCACAGCTATAGACCCACAGCTACACACCACGGATACTACTCCTCACAGCTACAGACCGACAGCTACACACCACGGATACTACTCCTCACAGCTATAGACCGACAGCTACACACCACGGATACTACTCCTCACAGCTACACACCACGGATACTACTCCTCACAGCTATAGACCGACAGCTACACACCACGGATACTACTCCTCACAGCTATAGACCGACAGCTACACACCACGCATACTACTCCTCACAGCTATAGACCGACAGCTACACACCACGGATACTACTCCTCACAGCTATAGACCGACAGCTACACACCACGGATACTACTCCTCACAGCTATAGACCGACAGCTACACACCACGGATACTACTCCTCACAGCTATAGACCGACAGCTACACACCACGGATACTACTCCTCACAGCTATAGACCGACAGCTACACACCACGGATACTACTCCTCACAGCTATAGACCGACAGCTACACACCACGGATACTACTCCTCACAGCTATAGACCGACAGCTACACACCACGGATACTACTCCTCACAGCTATAGACCGACAGCTACACACCACGGATACTACTCCTCAAAGCTACACACCACGGACACTACTCCTCACAGCTACACACCACGGACACTACTCCTCACAGCTATAGACCGACAGCTACACACCACGGACACTACTCCTCACAGCTATAGACCGACAGCTACACACCACGGATACTACTCCTCACAGCTATAGACCGACAGCTACACACCACGGATACTACTCCTCACAGCTATAGACCGACAGCTACACACCACGGATACTACTCCTCACAGCTATAGACCGACAGCTACACACCACGGACACTACTCCTCACAGCTATAGACCGACAGCTACACACCACGGATACTACTCCTCACAGCTATAGACCGACAGCTACACACCACGGATACTACTCCTCACAGCTACACACCACGGATACTACTCCTCACAGCTATAGACCGACAGCTACACACCACGGATACTACTCCTCACAGCTATAGACCCACAGCTACACACCACGGATACTACTCCTCAAAGCTATAGACCGACAGCTACACACCACGGATACTACTCCTCACAGCTATAGACCGACAGCTACACACCACGGATACTACTCCTCACAGCTATAGACCGACAGCTACACACCACGGATACTACTCCTCACAGCTATAGACCGACAGCTACACACCATGGATACTACTCCTCACAGCTACACACCACGGATACTACTCCTCACAGCTATAGACCGACAGCTACACACCAGGGATACTACTCCTCACAGCTATAGACCGACAGCTACACACCACGGATACTACTCCTCACAGCTATAGACCCACAGCTACACACCACGGATACTACTCCTCAAAGCTACACACCACGGACACTACTCCTCACAGCTACACACCACGGACACTACTCCTCACAGCTATAGACCGACAGCTACACACCACGGATACTACTCCTCACAGCTATAGACCGACAGCTACACACCACGGATACTACTCCTCACAGCTATAGACCGACAGCTACACACCACGGATACTACTCCTCACAGCTATAGACCTACAGCTACACACCACGGATACTACTCCTCACAGCTATAGACCGACAGCTACACACCACGGACACTACTCCTCACAGCTATAGACCGACAGCTACACACCACGGATACTACTCCTCACAGCTATAGACCGACAGCTACACACCACGGATACTACTCCTCACAGCTACACACCACGGATACTACTCCTCACAGCTATAGACCGACAGCTACACACCACGGATACTACTCCTCACAGCTATAGACCCACAGCTACACACCACGGATACTACTCCTCAAAGCTATAGACCGACAGCTACACACCACGGATACTACTCCTCACAGCTATAGACCGACAGCTACACACCACGGATACTACTCCTCACAGCTATAGACCGACAGCTACACACCACGGATACTACTCCTCACAGCTATAGACCGACAGCTACACACCATGGATACTACTCCTCACAGCTACACACCACGGATACTACTCCTCACAGCTATAGACCGACAGCTACACACCACGGATACTACTCCTCACAGCTATAGACCGACAGCTACACACCACGGATACTACTCCTCACAGCTATAGACCCACAGCTACACACCACGGATACTACTCCTCAAAGCTATAGACCGACAGCTACACACCACGGATACTACTCCTCACAGCTATAGACCGACAGCTACACACCACGGATACTACTCCTCACAGCTATAGACCGACAGCTACACACCACGGATACTACTCCTCACAGCTATAGACCGACAGCTACACACCACGGATACTACTCCTCACAGCTACACACCACGGATACTACTCCTCACAGCTACAGACCGACAGCTACACACCACGGATACTACTCCTCACAGCTACACACCACGGATACTACTCCTCACAGCTATAGACCCACAGCTACACACCACGGACACTACTCCTCACAGCTACACACCACGGATACTACTCCTCACAGCTATAGACCCACAGCTAAACACCACGGACACTACTCCTCACAGCTACACACCACGGATACTACTCCTCACAGCTATAGACCCACAGCTACACACCACGGATACTACTCCTCACAGCTACAGACCGACAGCTACACACCACGGATACTACTCCTCACAGCTATAGACCGACAGCTACACACCACGGATACTACTCCTCACAGCTACACACCACGGATACTATTCCTCACAGCTATAGACCGACAGCTACACACCACGGATACTACTCCTCACAGCTATAGACCGACAGCTACACACCACGGATACTACTCCTCACAGCTATAGACCGACAGCTACACACCACGGATACTACTCCTCACAGCTATAGACCGACAGCTACACACCACGGATACTACTCCTCACAGCTATAGACCCACAGCTACACACCACGGATACTACTCCTCACAGCTACAGACCGACAGCTACACACCACGGATACTACTCCTCACAGCTATAGACCGACAGCTACACACCACGGATACTACTCCTCACAGCTACACACCACGGATACTACTCCTCACAGCTATAGACCGACAGCTACACACCACGGATACTACTCCTCACAGCTATAGACCGACAGCTACACACCACAGATACTACTCCTCACAGCTACACACCACGGATACTACTCCTCACAGCTATAGAACCACAGCTACACACCACGGATACTACTCCTCACAGCTACAGACCGACAGCTACACACCACGGATACTACTCCTCACAGCTATAGACCGACAGCTACACACCACGGATACTACTCCTCACAGCTATAGACCGACAGCTACACACCACGGACACTACTCCTCACAGCTATAGACCGACAGCTACATACCACGGATACTACTCCTCACAGCTATAGACCGACAGCTACACACCACGGATACTACTCCTCAAAGCTACACACCACGGATACTACTCCTCACAGCTACAGACCGACAGCTACACACCACGGATACTACTCCTCACAGCTATAGACCGACAGCTACACACCACGGACACTACTCCTCACAGCTATAGACCGACAGCTACATACCACGGATACTACTCCTCACAGCTATAGACCGACAGCTACATACCACGGATACTACTCCTCACAGCTATAGACCGACAGCTACACACCACGGATACTACTCCTCAAAGCTACACACCACGGATACTACTCCTCACAGCTACAGACCGACAGCTACACACCACGGATACTACTCCTCACAGCTATAGACCGACAGCTACACACCACGGACACTACTCCTCACAGCTATAGACCGACAGCTACATACCACGGATACTACTCCTCACAGCTATAGACCGACAGCTACACACCACGGATACTACTCCTCAAAGCTACACACCACGGACACTACTCCTCACAGCTACACACCACGGACACTACTCCTCACAGCTATAGACCGACAGCTACACACCACGGATACTACTCCTCACAGCTATAGACCGACAGCTACACACCACGGATACTACTCCTCACAGCTACACACCACGGATACTACTCCTCAAATCTATAGACCGACAGCTACACACCACGGATACTACTCCTCACAGCTATAGAACGACAGCTACACACCACGGATACTACTCCTCACAGCTACACACCACGGATACTACTCCTCACAGCTACAGACCGACAGCTACACACCACGGATACTACTCCTCACAGCTACACACCACGGATACTACTCCTCACAGCTATAGACCGACAGCTACACACCACGGATACTACTCCTCACAGCTACACACCACGGATACTACTCCTCAAAGCTATAGACCGACAGCTACACACCACGGATACTACTCCTCACAGCTATAGACCGACAGCTACACACCACGGATACTACTCCTCACAGCTATAGACCGACAGCTACACACTTAGGATACTACTCCTCACAGCTATAGACCCACAGCTACACACCACGGATACTACTCCTCACAGCTATAGACCGACAGCTACACACCACGGATACTACTCCTCACAGCTATAGACCGACAGCTACACACCACGGATACTACTCCTCACAGCTACACACCACGGATACTACTACTCACAGCTACCATCCCCCATTATATCTATAGACCCACAGCTACCATCCCCCCATTATATCTATAGACCCACAGCTACCATCCCCCATTATATCTATAGACCCACAGCTACCATCCCCCATTATATCTATAGACCCACAGCTGCCATCCCCCATTATATCTATAGACCCACAGCTACCATCCCCCCATTACAACTATAGACCCACAGCTACCATCCCCATTATATCTATAGACCCACAGCTACCATCCCCCCATTATATCTATAGACCCACAGCTACCATCCCCCCATTATATCTATAGACCCACAGCTACCATCCCCCCATTATATCTATAGACCCACAGCTACCATCCCCCAATTATATATATAGACCCACAGCTACCATCCCCCCATTATATCTATAGACTCACAGCTACCATCCCCCCATTATATCTATAGACCCACAGCTACCATCCCCCATTATATCTATAGACCCACAGCTACCATCCCCCATTATATCTATAGACCCACAGCTACCATCCCCCATTATATCTATAGACCCACAGCTACCATCCCCCCATTACAACTATAGACCCACAGCTACCATCCCCATTATATCTATAGACCCACAGCTACCACCCCCCCATTATATCTATAGACCCACAGCTACCATCCCCCCATTATATCTATAGACCCACAGCTACCATCCCCCCATTATATCTATAGACCCACAGCTACCATCCCCCAATTATATCTATAGACCCACAGCTACCATCCCCCCATTATATCTATAGACTCACAGCTACCATCCCCCCATTATATCTATAGACCCACAGCTACCATCCCCCATTATATCTATAGACCCACAGCTACCATTCCCCCATTACAACTATAGACCCACAGCTACCATCCCCCCATTATATCTATAGACCCACAGCTACCATCCCCCATTATATCTATAGACCCACAGCTACCATCCCCCATTACAACTATAGACCCACAGCTACCATCCCCATTATATCTATAGACCCACAGCTACCATCCCCCATTATAGCTATAGACCCACAGCTACCATCCCCCATTACATCTATAGTCCCACAGCTACCATCCCCATTATATCTATAGACCCACAGCTACCATCCCCCCATTATATCTATAGACCGACAGCTACACACCACGGATACTACTCCTCACAGCTATAGACCCACAGCTACCATCCCCCCATTATATCTATAGACCCACAGCAACCATCCCCCATTATATCTATAGACCCACAGCTACCATCCCCCCATTATATCTATAGACCCACAGCTACCATCCCTCCATTACAACTATAGACCCACAGCTACCATCCCCATTATATCTATAGACCCACAGCTACCATCCCCATTATATCTATAGACCCACAGCTACCATCCCCCCATTATATCTATAGACCCACAGCTACCATCCCCCCATTATATCTACAGACCCACAGCTACCATCCCTCCATTATATCTATAGACCCACAGCTACCATCCCCCATTATATCTATATACCCACAGCTACCATCCCCCATTATATCTATAGACCCACAGCTACAAACCCACAGTATATCTATAGACCCACAGCTACCATCCCCCCATTATATCTATAGACCCACAGCTACCATCCCCCATTATATCTATAGACCCACAGCTACCATCCCCCATTATATCTATAGACCCACAGCTACCATCCCCCATTATATCTATAGACCCACAGCTACCATCCCCCCATTATATCTATAGACCCACAGCTACCATCCCCCATTATATCTATAGACCCACAGCTTCCATCCCCCCATTATATCTATAGACCCACAGCTACCATCCCCCCATTATATCTATAGACCCACAGCTACCATCCCCCATTATATCTATAGACCCACAGCTACCATCCCCCCATTATATCTATAGACCCACAGCTACCATCCCCCATTATATCTATAGACCCACAGCTACCATCCCCCATTATATATATATATAGACCAACAACTGCCATCCCCCCATTATATCTATAGACCCACAGCTAGAGTGTAAAGGGACTAAGGTGGACCCTGGTCAACAGGAGTGTAAAGGGACCAGGGTGGAGTCTGGTCAACAGGAGTGTAAAGGGACTAGGGTGGAGTCTGGTCAACAGGAGTGTAAAGGGACTAGGGTGGAGTCTGGTCAACAGGAGTGTAAAGGGGCTAGGGTGGACCCTGGTCAACAGGAGTGTAAAGGGGCTAGGGTGGACCCTGGTCAACAGGAGTGTAAAGGGACTAGGGTGGACTCTGGTCAACAGGAGTGTAAAGGGACCAGGGTGGACCCTGGTCAACAGGAGTGTAAAGGGTCTAGGGTGGACCCTGGTCAACAGTAGTGTAAAGGGACTAGGGTGGACCCTGGTCAACAGTAGTGTAAAGGGACTAGGGTGGACCCTGGTCAACAGGAGTGTAAAGGGACTAGGGTGGACCCTGGTCAACAGTAGTGTAAAGGGACTAGGGTGGATCCTGGTCAACAGGAGTGTAAAGGGACTAGGGTGGACCCTGGTCAACAGGAGTGTAAAGGAACTAGGGTGGACCCTGGTCAACAGGAGTGTAAAGGGACTAAGGGTGGACCCCGGTCAACAGGAGTGTAAAGGAACTAGGGTGGACCCTGGTCAACAGGAGTGTAAAGGGACTAGGGTGGACCCTGGTCAACAGGAGTGTAAAGGGACTAGGGTGGACCCTGGTCAACAGGAGTGTAAAGGGACTAGGGTGGACCCCAGTCAACAGGAGTGTAAAGGAACTAGGGTGGACCCTGGTCAACAGGAGTGTAAAGGGACTAGGGTGGACCCTGGTCAACAGGAGTGTAAAGGGACTAGGGTGGACCCTGGTCAACAGGAGTGTAAAGGGACTAGGGTGGACCCTGGTCAACAGGAGTGTAAAGATGTCGTTACTTCACTCTGATGTCATTACTTCACTCTGATGTCATTACTTCACTCTGATGTCATTACTTCACTCTGATGTCGTTACTTCACTGTAAGGATGGTTAATACAGTATCATAATGATATTGTGAAATACTGACTCACCAGCGGATGTAGAATGAAGAGGTGGAGACAGACTACTGTCTGGAAGCTGGCCTCCTGCTCCTGCTTTGCCCTGGGAATCCAGCCCAACTCTCCGCACAGGAGACAGACTTCCAACTCCCCGAGACAATCCAGCCACTCCTCTAGCCCTGCATCCGGTGACTGGAGAACAGCCAGCAACACTGCCCCACCACACCACCCTCCGCCACTTCTCTCCCAGGAACTGCATGCAGATTCACTGAGCTATGCCCAAGCCGCACGCCGTAACAGTCTACCACACAGATTGTAAATCACAGTCATCTACGTCCTCTCCCACAAGTCAAAAGAACTGGATCAGTGACCAAAGGTGCCACACTTATATTCCTTCTTGAAATAACAAAGCCCTGTTGCTTGAAGAGCTTATCTAAGACAATAACATTGACTTTATGTGTAGACCAAGTGGGTACTATCTGTACACCGGTGTGATGTCGTGCTTCTACTCACAAAAACGTCTGTAGAGTCAGAATGTTTTGAGGACATAGTGTCTATAATACTGTACAGTTGTCACTGACTAGTTGGATATTCATTTCCCACTGAGCAAGCAATTTCAGTACTGATCGCATTCTTATAAATTAATTGTCTAGTTTTTGCTTGGCAGACCTTAATTTAATACTTATGAATGCAACTGTTTATGTCAAACAGTTAAGGGTTCTACTTGTAGTCCTGAACAGAACAGAGTGAAACACTTCATTATGAGGTAATAACAGAGTGAAACACTTCATTATGAGGTAATAACAGGGTAAAACACTTCACTATGAGGTAATAACAGGGTAAAACACTTCATTATGAGGTAATAACAAGGTAAAACACTTCATTATGAGGTAATAACAGGGTGAAACACTTCATTATGAGGTAATAACAGGGTAAAACACTTCATTGTGAGGTAATAACAGGGTGAAACACTTCATTATGAGGTTAAAGAACAGGGTGAAACACTTCATTATGAGGTAATAACAGGGTAAAACACTTCATTATGAGGTAATAACAGGGTGAAACACTTCATTATGAGGTAATAACAGGGTGAAACACTTCATTATGAGGTAATAACAGGGTGAAACACTTCATTATGAGGTAATAACAGGGTGAAACACTTCATTATGAGGTAATAACAGGGTGAAACACTTCATTATGAGGTAATAACAGGGTAAAACACTTAATTATGAGGTAATAACAGGGTGAAACACTTCATTATGAGGTAATAACAGGGTGAAACACTTCATTATGAGGTAATAACAGGGTAAAACACTTCATTATGAGGTAATAACAGGGTGAAACACTTCATTATGAGGTAATAACAGGGTAAAACACTTCATTATGAGGTAATAACAGGGTGAAACACTTCATTATGAGGTAAAGAACAGGGTGAAACACTTCATTATGAGGTAATAACAGGGTGAAACACTTCATTATGAGGTAATAACAGGGTGAAACACTTCATTATGAGGTAGTAACTGCCGACTGTTCTGCTGCCAACTGTTCTGCTGCTAGTTGTTCTGCTGCTAACTGTTCTGCTGCTAGTTGTTCTGCTGCTAACTGTCCCGTTAACTGTTCTGCTGCTAACTGTTCTGCTGCCAACTGTTCTGCTGCCAACTGTTCTGCTGCCAACTGTTCTGCTGCTAACTGTCCTGCTAACTGTCCTGCTAACTGTTCTGCTGCTAACTGTTCTGCTGCCAACTGTTCTGCTGCCAACTGTTCTGCTGCCAACTGTTCTGCTGCTAACTGTCCTGCTAACTGTTCCGCTGCCAACTGTTCCGCTGCTAACTGTTCTGCTGCTAACTGTTCTGCTGCTAACTGTTCTGCTGCTAGTTGTTCTGCTGCCAACTGTTCTGCTGCTAACTGTTCTGCTGCTAACTGTTCTGCTGCTAACTGTTCTGCTGCTAACTGTTCTGCTGCTAACTGTTCTGCTGCCAACTGTTCTGCTGCTAACTGTTCTGCTGCTAACTGTTCTGCTGCTAAATGTTCTGGTGCTAACTGTTCTGCTGCTAGTTGTTCTGCTGCCAACTGTTCTGCTGCCAACTGTTCTGCTGCTAACTGTCCTGCTAACTGTCCTGCTAACTGTTCTGCTGCCAACTGTCCTGCTAACTGTTCTGCTGCTAACTGTTCTGCTGCTAACTGTTCTGCTGCTAACTGTTCTGCTGCCAACTGTTCTGCTGCTAACTGTTCTGCTGCTAACTGTTCTGCTGCTAGTTGTTCTGCTGTTAACTGTTCTGCTGCTAGTTGTTCTGCTGCCAACTGTTCTGCTGCCAACTGTTCTGCTGCTAGTTGTTCTGCTGCTAACTGTACTGTTAACTGTGCTGCTGCCAACTGTTCTGCTGCTAACTATTCTGCTGCTAACTATTCTGCTGCTAACTATTCTGCTGCTAGCTAACTGTTCTGCTGCTAGTTGTTCTGCTGCCAACTGTTCTGCTATTTGTTCTGCTGCTAACTGTTCTGCTGCTAACTGTACTGTTAACTATTCTGCTGCTAACTGTTCTGCTGCTAGCTAACTGTTCTGCTAACTGTTCTGCTGCTAGTTGTTCTGCTGCCAACTGTTCTGCTATTTGTTCTGCTGCTAACTGTTCTGCTGCTAACTGTACTGTTAACTGTTCTGCTGCTAACTATTCTGCTGCCAACTGTTCTGCTGCTAACTGTCCTGTTAACTGTTCTGCTGATAGTTGTTCTGCTGCTAACTGTTCTGCTGCTAGTTGTTCTGCTGCTAACTGTCCTACTGCTAGTTGTTCTGCTGCTAACTGTCCCGTTAACTGTTCTGCTGCTAGTTGTTCTAATGTTAACTGTCCTACTGCTAACTGTTCTGCTGCCAACTGTTCTGCTGCCAACTGTTCTGCTGCCAACTGTTCTGCTGCTAGTTGTTCTGCTGCCAACTGTTCTGCTATTTGTTCTGCTGCTAACTGTTCTGCTGCTAACTGTACTGTTAACTATTCTGCTGCTAACTGTTCTGCTGCTAGCTAACTGTTCTGCTAACTGTTCTGCTGCCAACTGTTCTGCTGCTAGTTGTTCTGCTGCCAACTGTTCTGCTATTTGTTCTGCTGCTAAATGTTCTGCTGCTAACTGTACTGTTAACTGTTCTGCTGCTAGTTGTTCTGCTGCTAACTGTCCTACTGCTAACTGTTCTGCTGCTAACTGTTCTGCTGCTAGTTGTTCTGCTGCTAACTGTCCTACTGCTAACTGTTCTGCTGCTAACTGTTCTGCTGCTAGTTGTTCTGCTGCTAACTGTCCTGGTAACTGTTCTGCTGATAGTTGTTCTGCTGCTAACTGTCCTGTTAACTGTTCTGCTGATAGTTGTTCTGCTGCCAACTGTTCTGCTGCCAACTGTTCTGCTGCTAACTGTTCTGCCAACTGTTCTGCTGCCAACTGTTCTGCTGCCAACTGTTCTGCCGCTAACTGTTCTGCCAACTGTTCTGCTGCCAACTGTTCTGCCAACTGTTCTGCTGCCAACTGTGCTGCTGCCAACTGTTCTGCTGCCAACTGTTCTGCTGCTAACTGTTCTGCTGCCAACTGTTCTGCTGCCAACTGTTCTGCTGCCAACTGTTCTGCTGCTAACTGTTCTGCCAACTGTTCTGCTGCTAACTGTTCTGCTGCCAACTGTTCTGCTGCTAACTGTTCTGCTGCTAACTGTTCTGCTGCTAACTGTTCTGCTGCTAACTGTTCTGCTGCTAACTGTTCTGCTGCCAACTGTTCTGCTGCTAACTGTTCTGCTGCTAACTGTTCTGCTGCTAGTTGTTCTGCTGTTAACTGTTCTGCTGCTAGTTGTTCTGCTGCCAACTGTTCTGCTGCCAACTGTTCTGCTGCTAGTTGTTCTGCTGCTAACTGTACTGTTAACTGTGCTGCTGCCAACTGTTCTGCTGCTAACTATTCTGCTGCTAACTATTCTGCTGCTAACTATTCTGCTGCTAGCTAACTGTTCTGCTGCTAGTTGTTCTGCTGCCAACTGTTCTGCTATTTGTTCTGCTGCTAACTGTTCTGCTGCTAACTGTACTGTTAACTATTCTGCTGCTAACTGTTCTGCTGCTAGCTAACTGTTCTGCTAACTGTTCTGCTGCTAGTTGTTCTGCTGCCAACTGTTCTGCTATTTGTTCTGCTGCTAACTGTTCTGCTGCTAACTGTACTGTTAACTGTTCTGCTGCTAACTATTCTGCTGCCAACTGTTCTGCTGCTAACTGTCCTGTTAACTGTTCTGCTGATAGTTGTTCTGCTGCTAACTGTTCTGCTGCTAGTTGTTCTGCTGCTAACTGTCCTACTGCTAGTTGTTCTGCTGCTAACTGTCCCGTTAACTGTTCTGCTGCTAGTTGTTCTAATGTTAACTGTCCTACTGCTAACTGTTCTGCTGCCAACTGTTCTGCTGCCAACTGTTCTGCTGCCAACTGTTCTGCTGCTAGTTGTTCTGCTGCCAACTGTTCTGCTATTTGTTCTGCTGCTAACTGTTCTGCTGCTAACTGTACTGTTAACTATTCTGCTGCTAACTGTTCTGCTGCTAGCTAACTGTTCTGCTAACTGTTCTGCTGCCAACTGTTCTGCTGCTAGTTGTTCTGCTGCCAACTGTTCTGCTATTTGTTCTGCTGCTAAATGTTCTGCTGCTAACTGTACTGTTAACTGTTCTGCTGCTAGTTGTTCTGCTGCTAACTGTCCTACTGCTAACTGTTCTGCTGCTAACTGTTCTGCTGCTAGTTGTTCTGCTGCTAACTGTCCTACTGCTAACTGTTCTGCTGCTAACTGTTCTGCTGCTAGTTGTTCTGCTGCTAACTGTCCTGTTAACTGTTCTGCTGATAGTTGTTCTGCTGCTAACTGTCCTGTTAACTGTTCTGCTGATAGTTGTTCTGCTGCCAACTGTTCTGCTGCCAACTGTTCTGCTGCTAACTGTTCTGCCAACTGTTCTGCTGCCAACTGTTCTGCTGCCAACTGTTCTGCCGCTAACTGTTCTGCCAACTGTTCTGCTGCCAACTGTTCTGCCAACTGTTCTGCTGCCAACTGTGCTGCTGCCAACTGTTCTGCTGCCAACTGTTCTGCTGCTAACTGTTCTGCTGCCAACTGTTCTGCTGCCAACTGTTCTGCTGCCAACTGTTCTGCTGCTAACTGTTCTGCCAACTGTTCTGCTGCTAACTGTTCTGCTGCCAACTGTTCTGCTGCTAACTGTTCTGCTGCTAACTGTTCTGCTGCTAACTGTTCTGCTGCTAGTTGTTCTGCTGTTAACTGTTCTGCTTCTAACTGTCCTGTTAACTGTTCTGCTGATAGTTGTTCTGCTGCTAACTTTTCTGCTGCTAGTTGTTCTGCTGCTAACTGTACTGTTAACTGTTCTGCTGCTAGTTGTTCTGTTGCTAACTGTCCTGCTAACTGTTCTGCTGCTAACTGTTCTGCTGCCAACTGTTCTGCTGCCAACTGTTCTGCTGCCAACTGTTCTGCTGCTAACTGTCCTGCTAACTGTTCCGCTGCCAACTGTTCCGCTGCTAACTGTTCTGCTGCTAACTGTTCTGCTGCTAACTGTTCTGCTGCTAGTTGTTCTGCTGTCAACTGTTCTGCTGCTAACTGTTCTGCTGCTAACTGTTCTGCTGCTAACTGTTCTGCTGCTAACTGTTCTGCTGCTAACTGTTCTGCTGCTAAATGTTCTGGTGCTAACTGTTCTGCTGCTAGTTGTTCTGCTGCCAACTGTTCTGCTGCCAACTGTTCTGCTGCTAACTGTCCTGCTAACTGTTCTGCTGCCAACTGTCCTGCTAACTGTTCTGCTGCTAACTGTTCTGCTGCTAACTGTTCTGCTGCTAACTGTTCTGCTGCCAACTGTTCTGCTGCTAACTGTTCTGCTGCTAACTGTTCTGCTGCTAGTTGTTCTGCTGTTAACTGTTCTGCTGCTAGTTGTTCTGCTGCCAACTGTTCTGCTGCCAACTGTTCTGCTGCTAGTTGTTCTGCTGCTAACTGTACTGTTAACTGTGCTGCTGCCAACTGTTCTGCTGCTAACTATTCTGCTGCTAACTATTCTGCTGCTAACTATTCTGCTGCTAGCTAACTGTTCTGCTGCTAGTTGTTCTGCTGCCAACTGTTCTGCTATTTGTTCTGCTGCTAACTGTTCTGCTGCTAACTGTACTGTTAACTATTCTGCTGCTAACTGTTCTGCTGCTAGCTAACTGTTCTGCTAACTGTTCTGCTGCTAGTTGTTCTGCTGCCAACTGTTCTGCTATTTGTTCTGCTGCTAACTGTTCTGCTGCTAACTGTACTGTTAACTGTTCTGCTGCTAACTATTCTGCTGCCAACTGTTCTGCTGCTAACTGTCCTGTTAACTGTTCTGCTGATAGTTGTTCTGCTGCTAACTGTTCTGCTGCTAGTTGTTCTGCTGCTAACTGTACTGTTAACTGTTCTGCTGATAGTTGTTCTGCTGCTAACTGTTCTGCTGCTAGTTGTTCTGCTGCTAACTGTCCTACTGCTAGTTGTTCTGCTGCTAACTGTCCCGTTAACTGTTCTGCTGCTAGTTGTTCTAATGTTAACTGTCCTACTGCTAACTGTTCTGCTGCCAACTGTTCTGCTGCCAACTGTTCTGCTGCCAACTGTTCTGCTGCTAGTTGTTCTGCTGCCAACTGTTCTGCTATTTGTTCTGCTGCTAACTGTTCTGCTGCTAACTGTCCCGTTAACTGTTCTGCTGCTAGTTGTTCTAATGTTAACTGTCCTACTGCTAACTGTTCTGCTGCCAACTGTTCTGCTGCCAACTGTTCTGCTGCCAACTGTTCTGCTGCTAGTTGTTCTGCTGCCAACTGTTCTGCTATTTGTTCTGCTGCTAACTGTTCTGCTGCTAACTGTACTGTTAACTATTCTGCTGCTAACTGTTCTGCTGCTAGCTAACTGTTCTGCTAACTGTTCTGCTGCCAACTGTTCTGCTGCTAGTTGTTCTGCTGCCAACTGTTCTGCTATTTGTTCTGCTGCTAACTGTTCTGCTGCTAACTGTCCCACTGCTAACTGTTCTGCTGCTAACTGTTCTGCTGCTAGTTGTTCTGCTGCTAACTGTCCTACTGCTAACTGTTCTGCTGCTAACTGTTCTGCTGCTAGTTGTTCTGCTGCTAACTGTCCTGTTAACTGTTCTGCTGATAGTTGTTCTGCTGCTAACTGTCCTGTTAACTGTTCTGCTGATAGTTGTTCTGCTGCCAACTGTTCTGCTGCCAACTGTTCTGCTGCTAACTGTTCTGCTGCCAACTGTTCTGCTGCCAACTGTTCTGCTGCCAACTGTTCTGCCGCTAACTGTTCTGCCAACTGTTCTGCTGCCAACTGTTCTGCCAACTGTTCTGCCAACTGTTCTGCTGCCAACTGTTCTGCCAACTGTTCTGCTGCCAACTGTGCTGCTGCCAACTGTTCTGCTGCCAACTGTTCTGCTGCTAACTGTTCTGCTGCCAACTGTTCTGCTGCCAACTGTTCTGCTGCTAACTGTTCTGCCAACTGTTCTGCTGCTAACTGTTCTGCTGCCAACTGTTCTGCTGCTAACTGTTCTGCTGCTAACTGTTCTGCTAACTGTTCTGCTGCTAACTGTTCTGCTGCTAACTATTCTGCTGCCAACTGTTCTGCTGCTAACTGTCCTGTTAACTGTTCTGCTGATAGTTGTTCTGCTGCTAACTTTTCTGCTGCTAGTTGTTCTGCTGCTAACTGTACTGTTAACTGTTCTGCTGATAGTTGTTCTGCTGCTAACTGTCCTGTTAACTGTTCTGCTGATAGTTGTTCTGTTGCCAACTGTTCTGCTGCCAACTGTTCTGCTGCTAACTGTTCTGCCAACTGTTCTGCTGCCAACTGTTATGCTGCCAACTGTTCTGCTGCTAACTATTCTGCTGCTAGCTAACTGTTCTGCTGCTAGTTGTTCTGCTGCCAACTGTTCTGCTATTTGTTCTGCTGCTAACTGTTCTGCTGCTAACTGTACTGTTAACTATTCTGCTGCTAACTGTTCTGCTGCTAGCTAACTGTTCTGCTAACTGTTCTGCTGCTAGTTGTTCTGCTGCCAACTGTTCTGCTATTTGTTCTGCTGCTAACTGTTCTGCTGCTAACTGTACTGTTAACTGTTCTGCTGCTAACTATTCTGCTGCCAACTGTTCTGCTGCTAACTGTCCTGTTAACTGTTCTGCTGATAGTTGTTCTGCTGCTAACTGTTCTGCTGCTAGTTGTTCTGCTGCTAACTGTACTGTTAACTGTTCTGCTGATAGTTGTTCTGCTGCTAACTGTTCTGCTGCTAGTTGTTCTGCTGCTAACTGTCCTACTGCTAGTTGTTCTGCTGCTAACTGTCCCGTTAACTGTTCTGCTGCTAGTTGTTCTAATGTTAACTGTCCTACTGCTAACTGTTCTGCTGCCAACTGTTCTGCTGCCAACTGTTCTGCTGCCAACTGTTCTGCTGCTAGTTGTTCTGCTGCCAACTGTTCTGCTATTTGTTCTGCTGCTAACTGTTCTGCTGCTAACTGTACTGTTAACTATTCTGCTGCTAACTGTTCTGCTGCTAGCTAACTGTTCTGCTAACTGTTCTGCTGCCAACTGTTCTGCTGCTAGTTGTTCTGCTGCCAACTGTTCTGCTATTTGTTCTGCTGCTAACTGTTCTGCTGTTAACTGTCCTACTGCTAACTGTTCTGCTGCTAACTGTTCTGCTGCTAGTTGTTCTGCTGCTAACTGTCCTACTGCTAACTGTTCTGCTGCTAACTGTTCTGCTGCTAGTTGTTCTGCTGCTAACTGTCCTGTTAACTGTTCTGCTGATAGTTGTTCTGCTGCTAACTGTCCTGTTAACTGTTCTGCTGATAGTTGTTCTGCTGCCAACTGTTCTGCTGCCAACTGTTCTGCTGCTAACTGTTCTGCTGCCAACTGTTCTGCTGCCAACTGTTCTGCTGCCAACTGTTCTGCCGCTAACTGTTCTGCCAACTGTTCTGCTGCCAACTGTTCTGCCAACTGTTCTGCCAACTGTTCTGCTGCCAACTGTTCTGCCAACTGTTCTGCTGCCAACTGTGCTGCTGCCAACTGTTCTGCTGCCAACTGTTCTGCTGCTAACTGTTCTGCTGCCAACTGTTCTGCTGCCAACTGTTCTGCTGCCAACTGTTCTGCTGCTAACTGTTCTGCCAACTGTTCTGCTGCTAACTGTTCTGCTGCCAACTGTTCTGCTGCTAACTGTTCTGCTGCTAACTGTTCTGCTAACTGTTCTGCTGCTAACTGTTCTGCTGCTAACTATTCTGCTGCCAACTGTTCTGCTGCTAACTGTCCTGTTAACTGTTCTGCTGATAGTTGTTCTGCTGCTAACTGTTCTGCTGCTAGTTGTTCTGCTGCTAACTGTACTGTTAACTGTTCTGCTGATAGTTGTTCTGCTGCTAACTGTTCTGCTGCTAGTTGTTCTGCTGCTAACTGTCCTACTGCTAGTTGTTCTGCTGCTAACTGTCCCGTTAACTGTTCTGCTGCTAGTTGTTCTAATGTTAACTGTCCTACTGCTAACTGTTCTGCTGCCAACTGTTCTGCTGCCAACTGTTCTGCTGCCAACTGTTCTGCTGCTAGTTGTTCTGCTGCCAACTGTTCTGCTATTTGTTCTGCTGCTAACTGTTCTGCTGCTAACTGTACTGTTAACTATTCTGCTGCTAACTGTTCTGCTGCTAGCTAACTGTTCTGCTAACTGTTCTGCTGCCAACTGTTCTGCTGCTAGTTGTTCTGCTGCCAACTGTTCTGCTATTTGTTCTGCTGCTAACTGTTCTGCTGCTAACTGTCCTACTGCTAACTGTTCTGCTGCTAACTGTTCTGCTGCTAGTTGTTCTGCTGCTAACTGTCCTACTGCTAACTGTTCTGCTGCTAACTGTTCTGCTGCTAGTTGTTCTGCTGCTAACTGTCCTGTTAACTGTTCTGCTGATAGTTGTTCTGCTGCTAACTGTCCTGTTAACTGTTCTGCTGATAGTTGTTCTGCTGCCAACTGTTCTGCTGCCAACTGTTCTGCTGCTAACTGTTCTGCTGCCAACTGTTCTGCTGCCAACTGTTCTGCTGCCAACTGTTCTGCCGCTAACTGTTCTGCCAACTGTTCTGCTGCCAACTGTTCTGCCAACTGTTCTGCCAACTGTTCTGCTGCCAACTGTTCTGCCAACTGTTCTGCTGCCAACTGTGCTGCTGCCAACTGTTCTGCTGCCAACTGTTCTGCTGCTAACTGTTCTGCTGCCAACTGTTCTGCTGCCAACTGTTCTGCTGCCAACTGTTCTGCTGCTAACTGTTCTGCCAACTGTTCTGCTGCTAACTGTTCTGCTGCCAACTGTTCTGCTGCTAACTGTTCTGCTGCTAACTGTTCTGCTAACTGTTCTGCTGCTAACTGTTCTGCTGCTAACTATTCTGCTGCCAACTGTTCTGCTGCTAACTGTCCTGTTAACTGTTCTGCTGATAGTTGTTCTGCTGCTAACTTTTCTGCTGCTAGTTGTTCTGCTGCTAACTGTACTGTTAACTGTTCTGCTGATAGTTGTTCTGCTGCTAACTGTCCTGTTAACTGTTCTGCTGATAGTTGTTCTGTTGCCAACTGTTCTGCTGCCAACTGTTCTGCTGCTAACTGTTCTGCCAACTGTTCTGCTGCCAACTGTTCTGCTGCCAACTGTTCTGCTGCTAACTATTCTGCTGCTAGCTAACTGTTCTGCTGCTAGTTGTTCTGCTGCCAACTGTTCTGCTATTTGTTCTGCTGCTAACTGTTCTGCTGCTAACTGTACTGTTAACTATTCTGCTGCTAACTGTTCTGCTGCTAGCTAACTGTTCTGCTAACTGTTCTGCTGCTAGTTGTTCTGCTGCCAACTGTTCTGCTATTTGTTCTGCTGCTAACTGTTCTGCTGCTAACTGTACTGTTAACTGTTCTGCTGCTAACTATTCTGCTGCCAACTGTTCTGCTGCTAACTGTCCTGTTAACTGTTCTGCTGATAGTTGTTCTGCTGCTAACTGTTCTGCTGCTAGTTGTTCTGCTGCTAACTGTACTGTTAACTGTTCTGCTGATAGTTGTTCTGCTGCTAACTGTTCTGCTGCTAGTTGTTCTGCTGCTAACTGTCCTACTGCTAGTTGTTCTGCTGCTAACTGTCCCGTTAACTGTTCTGCTGCTAGTTGTTCTAATGTTAACTGTCCTACTGCTAACTGTTCTGCTGCCAACTGTTCTGCTGCCAACTGTTCTGCTGCCAACTGTTCTGCTGCTAGTTGTTCTGCTGCCAACTGTTCTGCTATTTGTTCTGCTGCTAACTGTTCTGCTGCTAACTGTACTGTTAACTATTCTGCTGCTAACTGTTCTGCTGCTAGCTAACTGTTCTGCTAACTGTTCTGCTGCCAACTGTTCTGCTGCTAGTTGTTCTGCTGCCAACTGTTCTGCTATTTGTTCTGCTGCTAACTGTTCTGCTGCTAACTGTCCTACTGCTAACTGTTCTGCTGCTAACTGTTCTGCTGCTAGTTGTTCTGCTGCTAACTGTCCTACTGCTAACTGTTCTGCTGCTAACTGTTCTGCTGCTAGTTGTTCTGCTGCTAACTGTCCTGTTAACTGTTCTGCTGATAGTTGTTCTGCTGCTAACTGTCCTGTTAACTGTTCTGCTGATAGTTGTTCTGCTGCCAACTGTTCTGCTGCCAACTGTTCTGCTGATAGCTGTTCTGCTGCCAACTGTTCTGCTGCCAACTGTTCTGCTGCCAACTGTTCTGCCGCTAACTGTTCTGCCAACTGTTCTGCTGCCAACTGTTCTGCCAACTGTTCTGCTGCCAACTGTTCTGCCAACTGTTCTGCTGCCAACTGTGCTGCTGCCAACTGTTCTGCTGCCAACTGTTCTGCTGCTAACTGTTCTGCTGCCAACTGTTCTGCTGCCAACTGTTCTGCTGCCAACTGTTCTGCTGCTAACTGTTCTGCCAACTGTTCTGCTGCTAACTGTTCTGCTGCCAACTGTTCTGCTGCTAACTGTTCTGCTGCTAACTGTTCTGCTAACTGTTCTGCTGCTAACTGTTCTGCTGCTAACTATTCTGCTGCCAACTGTTCTGCTGCTAACTGTCCTGTTAACTGTTCTGCTGATAGTTGTTCTGCTGCTAACTTTTCTGCTGCTAGTTGTTCTGCTGCTAACTGTACTGTTAACTGTTCTGCTGATAGTTGTTCTGCTGCTAACTGTCCTGTTAACTGTTCTGCTGATAGTTGTTCTGTTGCCAACTGTTCTGCTGCCAACTGTTCTGCTGCCAACTGTTCTGCTGATAGTTGTTCTGTTGCCAACTGTTCTGTTGCCAACTGTTCTGCTGCCAACTGTTCTGCTGCCAACTGTTCTGCTGCCAACTGTTCTGCTGATAGTTGTTCTGTTGCCAACTGTTCTGCTGCCAACTGTTCTGCTGCCAACTGTTCTGCTGCTAACTGTTCTGCTGATAGTTGTTCTGTTGCCAACTGTTCTGCTGATAGTTGTTCTGCTGCTAGTTGTTCTGCTGCTAACTGTTCTGCTGATAGTTGTTCTGCTGCTAACTGTACTGTTAACTGTTCTGCTGATAGTTGTTCTGCTGCTAACTGTACTGTTAACTGTTCTGCTGATAGTTGTTCTGCTGCTAACTGTCCCGTTAACTGTTCTGCTGATAGTTGTTCTGCTGCTAGTTGTTCTGCTGCTAACTGTTCTGCTGATAGTTGTTCTGCTGCTAACTGTCCTGTTAACTGCTCTGCTGATAGTTGTTCTGCTGCTAACTGTCCTGTTAACTGTTCTGCTGATAGTTGTTCTGCTGCTAACTGTTCTGCTGCCAACTGTTCTGCTGCTAACTGTCCTGTTAACTGTTCTGCTGATAGTTGTTCTGCTGCTAACTGTCCTGTTAACTGTTCTGCTGATAGTTGTTCTGCTGCTAACTGTTCTGCTGATAGTTGTTCTGCTGCTAACTGTCCTGTTAACTGTTCTGCTGCTAGTTGTTCTGCTGCTAACTGTCCTGCTAACTGTTCTGCTGATAGTTGTTCTGCTGCTAACTGTCCTGTTAACTGTTCTGCTGATAGTTGTTCTGCTGCTAACTGTCCCGTTAACTGTTCTGCTGATAGTTGTTCTGCTGCTAACTGTCCTGTTAACTGTTCTGCTGATAGTTGTTCTGCTGCTAACTGTTCTGCTGATAGTTGTTCTGCTGCTAACTGTCCTGTTAACTGTTCTGCTGATAGTTGTTCTGCTGCTAACTGTCCTGTTAACTGTTCTGCTGATAGTTGTTCTGCTGCTAACTGTTCTGCTGATAGTTGTTCTGCTGCTAGTTGTTCTGCTGCTAACTGTTCTGCTGATAGTTGTTCTGCTGCTAGTTGTTCTGCTGTTAACTGTTCTGCTGATAGTTGTTCTGCTGCTAACTGTCCTGTTAACTGTTCTGCTGCTAGTTGTTCTGCTGCTAACTGTTCTGCTGCTAGTTGTTCTGCTGCTAACTGTCCTGTTAACTGTTCTGCTGATAGTTGTTCTGCTGCTAACTGTCCTGTTAACTGTTCTGCTGATAGTTGTTCTGCTGCTAACTGTCCTGTTAACTGTTCTGCTGATAGTTGTTCTGCTGCTAACTGTTCTGCTGATAGTTGTTCTGCTGCTAGTTGTTCTGCTGTTAACTGTTCTGCTGATAGTTGTTCTGCTGCTAACTGTCCTGTTAACTGTTCTGCTGATAGTTGTTCTGCTGCTAACTGTCCTGTTAACTGTTCTGCTGCTAGTTGTTCTGCTGCTAACTGTTCTGCTGCTAGTTGTTCTGTTGCTAACTGTTCTGCTGATAGTTGTTCTGCTGCTAACTGTTCTGCTGATAGTTGTTCTGCTGCTAACTGTCCCGTTAACTGTTCTGCTGATAGTTGTTCTGCTGCTAACTGTCCTGTTAACTGTTCTGCTGCTAGTTGTTCTGCTGCTAACTGTCCCGTTAACTGTTCTGCTGATAGTTGTTCTGCTGCTAACTGTCCTGTTAACTGTTCTGCTGATAGTTGTTCTGCTGCTAACTGTCCCGTTAACTGTTCTGCTGATAGTTGTTCTGCTGCCAACTGTCCTGTTAACTGTTCTGCTGATAGTTGTTCTGCTGCTAACTGTCCCGTTAACTGTTCTGCTGATAGTTGTTCTGCTGCTAACTGTCCTGTTAACTGTTCTGCTGATAGTTGTTCTGCTGCTAACTGTCCTGTTAACTGTTCTGCTGATAGTTGTTCTGCTGCTAACTGTCCTGTTAACTGTTCTGCTGATAGTTGTTCTGCTGCTAACTGTCCTGTTAACTGTTCTGCTGATAGTTGTTCTGCTGATAGTTGTTCTGCTGCTAACTGTTCTGCTGCTAACTGTCCTGTTAACTGTTCTGCTGATAGTTGTTCTGCTGCTAACTGTCCTGTTAACTGTTCTGCTGATAGTTGTTCTGCTGCTAACTGTCCTGTTAACTGTTCTGCTGATAGTTGTTCTGCTGATAGTTGTTCTGCTGCTAACTGTTCTGCTGCTAACTGTCCTGTTAACTGTTCTGCTGATAGTTGTTCTGCTGCTAACTGTCCTGTTAACTGTTCTGCTGATAGTTGTTCTGCTGCTAACTGTCCTGTTAACTGTTCTGCTGATAGTTGTTCTGCTGATAGTTGTTCTGCTGCTAACTGTTCTGCTGCTAACTGTTCTGCTGCTAACTGTTCTGCTGATAGTTGTTCTGTTGCTAACTCTCCTGTTAACTGTTCTGCTGCTAACTGTTCTGCTGATAGTTGTTCTGCTGCTAACTGTACTGCTAACTGTTCTGCTGATAGTTGTTCTGCTGCTAACTGTCCCGTTAACTGTTCTGCTGATAGTTGTTCTGCTGCTAACTGTTCTGCTGCTAACTGTCCTGTTAACTGTTCTGCTGATAGTTGTTCTGTTGCTAACTGTACTGCTAACTGTTCTGCTGATAGTTGTTCTGCTGCTAACTGTCCTGTTAACTGTTCTGCTGATAGTTGTTCTGCTGCTAACTGTTCTGCTGCTAACTGTTCTGCTGCTAACTGTTCTGCTGCTAACTGTCCTGTTAACTGTTCTGCTGATAGTTGTTCTGTTGCTAACTGTACTGTTAACTGTTCTGCTGCTAGTTGTTCTGCTGCTAACTGTCCTGTTAACTGTTCTGCTGATAGTTGTTCTGCTGCTAACTGTTCTGCTGCTAACTGTTCTGCTGATAGTTGTTCTGCTGCTAACTGTTCTGCTGATAGTTGTTCTGCTGCTAGTTGTTCTGCTGCTAACTGTTCTGCTGACAGTTGTTCTGCTGCTAACTGTTCTGCTGCTAGTTGTTCTGCTGCTAACTGTCCCGTTAACTGTTCTGCTGCTAGTTGTTCTGCTGCTAACTGTACTGTTAACTGTTCTGCTGATAGTTGTTCTGCTGCTAACTGTCCTGTTAACTGTTCTGCTGATAGTTGTTCTGCTGCTAACTGTCCTGTTAACTGTTCTGCTGATAGTTGTTCTGCTGCTAGTTGTTCTGCTGCTAACTGTTCTGCTGCTAACTGTTCTGCTGATAGTTGTTCTGCTGCTAACTGTTCTGTTAACTGTTCTGCTGATAGTTGTTCTGCTGCTAGTTGTTCTGCTGCTAACTGTACTGTTAACTGTTCTGCTGATAGTTGTTCTGCTGCTAGTTGTTCTGCTGCTAACTGTCCTACTGCTAACTGTTCTGCTGCTAGTTGTTCTGCTGCTAACTGTCCCGTTAACTGTTCTGCTGCTAGTTGTTCTGCTGCTAACTGTCCCGTTAACTGTCCTACTGCTAGTTGTTCTGCTGCTAACTGTCCCGTTAACTGTTCTGCTGCTAGTTGTCCTACTGCTAACTGTTCTGCTGCCAACTGTTCTGCTGCCAACTGTTCTGCTGCTAGTCTGACTTTTTTATGGTACTTTTGGAGCAGTGGCTTCTTCCTTGCTGAGCGGCCTTTCAGGTTATGTCGATATAGGACTCGTTTTACTGTGTATATAGATACTTTTGTACCTGTTTCATCCAGCATCTTCACAAGGTTAGCTGTTAGCTGTTGTTCTGGAATTGATTTGCACTTTTCACACCAAAGTACGTTCATCTCTAGGAGACAGAAAGCGTCTCCTTCCTGAGTGGTATGACGGCTGCGTGGTCCCATGTGGTTTATACTTGCGTACTATTGTTTGTACAGATGAACGTGGTACCTTCAGGCGTTTGGAAATTGATCCCAAGGATGAACCAGACTTGTGGAGGTCTACAATTGTTTTGAGGTTTCTTTTCTTTTGATTTTCCCATGATGTCAAGCACAGAGGCACTGAGTTTGAAGGTAGACCTTGAAATACATCCACAGGTACACCTCCAATTGACTCAAATTATGTCAATTAGCCTATCAGAAGCTTCTAAAGCCATAACATCATTTTCTGGAATTTTCCAAGCTGTTTAAAGGCAGTCAACTTAGTGTATGTAAACTTCTGACCCACTGGAATTGTGATACAGTGAATTATAAGTGAAATAATCTGTCTGTAAACAATTGTTGGAAAAATTACTTGTCATGCACAAAGTAGATGTCCTAACCGACTTGCCAAAACTATAGTTTGTTAACAAGACATTTGTAGAGTGGTTGAAAAACAAGTTTTAATGACTCCAACCTAAGTGTATGTAAACTTCCGACCTCAACTGTATATATTGATTGCAATTAATCCCGAATGAGTTCATGTGCAAAGGATTGTGTGTAGTGATCCCTCTTGTCTTTCCCGCTCTTGCTCAGTCCACACCCACTTCCCAGTCCACACCCACTTCCCTTTGTCCACACCCAATTCTCAGTCCACACCCACTTCCCTTTGTCCACACCCCCTTCTCAGTCCACACCCACTTCCCTTTGTCCACCAAGCTGTCATATCGGTTTAGCCCACTAGGGAATCTTCCCTATCATTGTTAGTAACCAATATATACTGTTGGTTTGTTTATGCATTTCTGTGCATTTCTTATTCAGTTAGTTAGTAAATAAATGATTAAGACAATTGGTGTCACAACTCAATCGCTGGTTGAAAACTGTTTTCTGCCCCTCCCCAAAGGTAGAATTTGTAGATAATTGGCCCTCTTTCTGCGACTCACCCACAAACAGGACCAAGCCTGGCCTGCTGAGGAGTGACGGACTCCATCCTAGCTGGAGGGGTGCTCTCATCTTATCTACCAACATAGACAGGGCTCTAACTCCTCTAGCTCCACAATGAAATAGGGTGCAGGCCAGGCAGCAGGCTGTTAGCCAGCCTGCCAGCTTAGTGGAGTCTGCCACTAGCACAGTCAGTGTAGTCAGCTCAGCTATCCCCATTGAGACCGTGTCTGTGCCTCGACCTAGGTTGGGCAAAACTAAACATGGCGGTGTTCGCCTTAGCAATCTCACTAGGATAAAGACCTCCTCCATTCCTGTCATTATTGAAAGAGATCGTGATACCTCACATCTCAAAATAGGGCTACTTAATGTTAGATCCCTTACTTCAAAGGCAATTATAGTCAATGAACTAATCACTGATCATAATATTGATGTGATTGGCCTGACTGAAACATGGCTTAAGCCTGATGAAATTACTGTATTAATTGAGGCCTCACCTCCTGGCTACACTAGTGACCATATCCCCCGTGCATTCCGCAAAGGCGGAGGTGTTGCTAACATTTACAATAGCAAATTTCAATTTACAAAAAATGTACACAAAAAAATGAGGTTTTCGTCTTTTGAGCTTCTAGTCATGAAATCTATGCAACCTACTCAATCACTTTTTATAGCTACTGTTTACAGGCCTCCTGGGCCATATACAGCGTTCCTCATTGAGTTCCCTGAATTCCTATCGGACCTTGTAGTCATAGCAGATAATATTCAAATTTTTGGTGACTTTAATATTCACATGGAAAGGTCCACAGACCCACTCCAAAAGGCTTTCGGAGCCATCATCAACTCAGTGGGTTTTGTCCAACATGTCTCTGGACCTACTCACTGTCACAATCATACTCTGGACCTAGTTTTGGCCCATGGAATAAATGTTGTGGATCTGAATGTTTTTCCTCATAATCCTGGACTATCGGACCACCATTTTATTACGTTTGCAACAAATAATTTGGTCAGACCCCAACCAAGGAGCATCAAAAGTCATGCTATAAATTCACAGACAACACAGAGATTCCTTGATGCCCTTCCAGACTCTCTCTGCCTACCCAAGGACGTCAGAGGACAAAAATCAGTTAACCACCTAACTGAGGAACTCAATTTAACCTTGCGCAATACCCTAGATGCAGTTGCACCCCTAAAAACTAAAAACATTTCTCATAAGAAACTAGCTCCCTGGTACACAGAAAATACCCGAGCTCTGAAGCAAGCTTCCAAAAAATTGGAACGGAAATGGTGCCACACCAAACTGAAAGTCTTCCGACTAGCTTGGAAAGACAGAACTGTGCAGTATCGAAGAGCCCTTACTGCTGCTCGATCATCCTATTTTTCTAACTTAATTGAGGAAAATAAGAACAATCCGAAATTCCTTTTTGATACTGCCGCAAAGCTAACTAAAAAGCAGCATTCCCCAAGAGAGGATGGCTTTCACTTCAGCAGTGATAAATTCATGAACTTCTTTGAGGAAAATATCATGATTATTAGAAAGCAAATTACGGACTCCTCTTTAAATCTGCGTATTCCTCCAAAGCTCAGTTCTTCTGAGTCTGCAGAACTCTGCCAGGACCTAGGATCAAGAGAGACACTCAAGTGTTTTAGTACTATATCTCTTGACACAATGATGAAAATAGTCATGGCCTCTAAACCTTCAAGTTGCATACTGGACCCTATTCCAACTAAACTACTGAAAGAGCTGCTTCCTGTGCTTGGCCCTCCTATGTTGAACATAATAAACGTCTCTCTATCCACCAGATGTGTACCAAACTCACTAAAAGTGGCAGTAATAAAGCCTCTCTTGAAAAAGCCAAACCTTGACCCAGAAAATATAAAAAACTATCGGCCTATATCGAATATTCCATTCCTCTCAATTTTTTTGAAAATGCTGTTGCGCAACTCACTGCCTTCCTGAAGACAATCAATATATACGAAATGCTTCAGTCTGGTTTTAGACCCCATCATAGCACTAAGACTGCACTTGTGAAGGTGGTAAATTAACTTTTAATGGTGTCAGACCGAGGCTCTGCATCTGTCCTCGTGCTCCTAGACCTTAGTGCTGCTTTTGATACCATCGATCACCACATTCTTTTGGAGAGATTGGAAACCCAAATTGGCCTACACGGACAAGTTCTGGCCTGGTTTAGATCTTATCTGTCGGAAAGATATCAGTTTGTCTCTGTGAATGGCTTGTCCTCTTACAAATCAACTGTACATTTTGGTGTTCCTCAAGGTTCCGTTTTAGGACCACTATTGTTTTCACTATATATTTTACCTCTTGGGGATGTCATTCAAAAACATAATGTTAACTTTCACTGCTATGCGGATGACACACAGCTGTACATATCAATGAAACATGGTGAAGCCCCAAAATTGCCCTCGCTAGAAGCCTGCGTTTCAGACATAAGGAAGTAGATGGCTGCAAACTTACTACTTTTAAACTCGGACAAACAGAGATGCTTGTTCTAGGTCCCAAGAAACAAAGAGATCTTCTGTTGAATCTGACGATTAATCTTAATGGTTGTACAGTCGTCTCAAATAAAACTGTGAAGGCACCTCTGCGTTACTCTGGACCCTGATCTCTCTTTTGACATATCAAGACTGTTTCAAGGACAGCTTTTTTCCATCTACGTAACATTGCAAAAATCAGAAACTTTCTGTCCAAACATGATGCAGAAAAATGAATCCATGCTTTTGTTACTTCTAGGTTAGACTACTGCAATACTCAACTTTCCGGCTACCCAGATAATGCACCAAATAAACTTCAGTTAGTGCTAAATACGGCTGCTAGAATCCTGACTAGAACCCAAAAATGTGATTATATTACTCCAGTGCTAGCCTCCCTACACTGGCTTCCTGTCAAGGCAAGGGCTGATTTCAAGTTTTTACTGCTAACCTACAAAGCATTAAATCAAATCAAATTTTATTTGTCACATACACATGGTTAGCAGATGTTAATGCGAGTGTAGCGAAATGCTTGGGCTTGCTCCTACCTGTCTCTCTGATTTGGTCCTGCCGTGCATACCTACACGTACGCTATGGTCACAAGACGCAGGCCTCCTAATTGTCCCTAGAATTTCTAAGCAAACAGCTGGAGGCAGGGCTTTCTCCTATAGAGCTCCATTTTTATGGAATGGTCTGCCTACCCATGTGAGAGACGCAAACTCGGTCTCAACCTTTAAGTCTTTACTGAAGACTCATCTCTTCAGTAGGTTATTTGAGTGAGTGTAGTCTGGCCCAGGAGTGTGAAGGTGAATGGCAAGGCACTGGAGCAACGAACCGCCCTTGCTGTCTCTGCCTGTCCGGTTCCCCTCTTTCCACTGGGATTCTCTGCCTCAAACCCTATTACAGGGGCTGAGTCACTGGCTTACTGGTGCTCTTTCATGCCGTCACTAGGAGGGGTGCGTCACTTGAGTGGGTTGAGTCACCGACCTGATCTTCCTGTCTGAAACAAAGGTCTCCCCCCCCTTGGGTTGTGCCGTGGCGGAGACCTTTGTGGGCTATACTCAGCCTTGTCTCAGGATGGTAAGTTGGTGGTTGAAGATATCCCTCTAGTGGTGTGGGGGCTGTGCTTTGGCAAAGTGGGTGGGGTTATATCCTTCCTGTTTGGCCCTGTCCGGGGGTATCATCGGATGGGGCCACAGTGTCTCCTGACCCCTCCTGTCTCAGCCTCCAGTATTTATGCTGCAGTAGTTTATGTGTTGGGGGGCTAGGGTCAGTTTGTTATATCTGGAGTACTTCTCCTGTCTTATCCGGTGTCCTGTGTGAATTTAATTATGCTCTCTCTAATTCTCTCTTTCTTTCTCTCTCTCGGAGGACCTGAGCCCTAGAACCATGCCTCAGGAGTACCTGGCATGATGACTCCTTGCTCTCCCCAGTCCACCTGGCCGTGCTGCTGCTCCAGTTTCAACTGTTCTGCCTGCGGCTATGGAATCCTGACCTGTTCACCGGACGTGCTACCTGTCCCAGACCTATTATTTGACCATGCTGGTCATTTATGAACATTTGAACATCTTGGCCATGTTCTGTTATAATCTCCACCCGGCACAGCCAGAAGTGGACTGGCCACCCCACATAGCCTGGTTCCTCTCGAAGTTTCTTCCTTGGATTTGGCCTTTCTAGGGAGTCTTTCCTAGCCAATGTGCTTCAACACCTGCATTGCTTGCTGTTTGGGGTTTTAGGCTGGGTTTCTGTACAGCACTTTGAGATATCAGCTGATGTATGAAGGGCTATATAAATAAATTTGATTTGATTGATTTGATATGTGTATTGGATAATTTATAGTAAAAGGCTGGGTTTGCGCAAATAACCAACAATTTACGAAGTTCAGATGAGACTGACGACGTGAGGTAAATAATAATTCATTAATAGAAGACTAAATGATCAGATATGAAAAAATCTGAAGAATTATAATCAGAAAATGATAACTTTATAATCTGAAGATTTTCCGTGGTGCCCCGTTAATTACATGATTAGTTTAATCACAATTAATTGATTTGAAAAAATAACAGACTTTTAATGATGCGACACGCAAATCAAATGTTATTTGTCACATGCGCCGAATACAACAGGTGTAGTAGACCTCACAGTGAAATGCTGAATACAACAGGTGTAGTAGACCTCACAGTGAAATGCTGAATACAACAGGTGTAGTAGACCTCACAGTGAAATGCTGAATACAACAGGTGTAGTAGACCTTACAGTGAAATGCCGAATACAACAGGTGTAGTAGACCTCACAGTGAAATGCTGAATACAACAGGTGTAGTAGACCTGACAGTGAAATGCTGAATACAACAGGTGTAGTAGACCTGACAGTGAAATGCTGAATACAACAGGTGTAGTAGACCTTACAGTGAAATGCTGAATACAACAGGTGTAGTAGACCTTACAGTGAAATGCTGAATACAACAGGTGTAGTAGACCTTACAGTGAAATGCTGACTACAACAGGTGTAGTAGACCTTACAGTGAAATGCTGAATACAACAGGTGTAGTAGACCTTACAGTGAAATGCTGAATACAACAGGTGTAGTAGACCTTACAGTGAAATGCTGAATACAACAGGTGTAGTAGACCTGACAGTGAAATGCTGAATACAACAGGTGTAGTAGACCTCACAGTGAAATGCTGAATACAACAGGTGTAGTAGACCTCACAGTGAAATGCTGAATACAACAGGTGTAGTAGACCTTACAGTGAAATGCCGAATACAACAGGTGTAGTAGACCTCACAGTGAAATGCTGAATACAACAGGGCTCATTTAGAAATGTCCTTGGTTTTGAAAGAAAAGCCCATTTTTTGTCCATTAAGATAACATCAAATTGATCAGAAGCACAGTGTAATACAGGTTGATGAGTTTCAGAAGAAAGTCTTTGTTTCTGGCCATTTTGAGCCTGTAATCGAACCCACAAATGCTGATGCTCCAGATACTCAACTAGTCTAAAGAAGGCCAATTTTATTGCTTCTTTAATCAGAAAAACAGTTTTCAGCTGTGCTAACATAATTGCAAAAGGGTTTTCTAATGATCAATTAGCCTTTTAAAATGATCAACTTGGATTAGCTAACACAATGTGCCATTGGAACACAGGAGTGATTGTTGCTGATAATGGGCCTCTGTACGCCTATGTAGATATTCCCAAAAAATCTGCCGTTTCTAGCTACAATAGTCATTCACAACATTAACAATGTCTAGACTGCATTTCTGATCAATTTGATGTTATTTTAAATTGACAAAAAAAATTGCTTTTCTTTCAAAAACAAGGACATTTCTAAGTGACCCCAAACTTCTGACCAGTAGTATAGCAGGGGGTGTAAAGCCATAACACATACGTTTTTCCAGCAGCAGACTGTGATCAATAATGTCAAAAGCTGCACTGAAGTCTAACAAGACAGCCCCCACAATCATTTTTCTCACCAATTTCTCTCAGCCAATCATCAGTCATTGTGTAAGTGTTGTGCTTGTTGAATGTCCTTCCCTATCAGCATGCTGAAAGTCTGTTGTCAATTTGTTAACTGTAAAATAGCATTGTATCTGGTCAAACACTTTTTTTCCAGAAGTTTACTATGGGTTGGTAACAGGCTGATTGGTTGGCTATTTGAGCCAGTAAAGGGGGCTTTACTATTCTTGTGTGGTGGAATGACTTTAGCTTCCCTCCAGGCCGGAGGGCTCTAGTAGGCTTAAATTGAAGATGTGGCAAACAGGAGTGGCAATATCATCTGCTATTATCCTCAGTCATTTTCCATCTAGATTGTCAAGCACAGTAGAACCATAGTGGCTTGTCATTGTTGACAACAACAAAAAATGTCACCTCTTCCACACTGACTTTACGGAGTTCATAAGTACAATTTTTGTCTTTCATAATTTGGTCCGATATGCTTGGATGTGTACTGTCAGCATTTGTTGGTGGCATTTCATCCCTAAGTTCGCTTATATTGCCAATGAAAAAGTCATTAAAGTAGTTGACAATATCGGTGGGCTTTGTGATGGATTCAATGAATCTGATTCAATGAATAATGAAGCCGAGTTGTTTTTTCCCCCAAAAATGTCATTTAAGGTGCCTCAAACTTTTTACTATCATTGTTTATATCATTTATCTTTGTTTCATAGTATAGTTAATTTTTAAATTTAGTTTAGTCACATGATTTCTCAATTTGCAGTATGTTTGCCAATCGGTTGTGCAGCCAGACTTATTTGCCATTCCTTTTGCCTCATCCCTCTCAACCATACCATTTTTCAATTCCTCGTTGGTTCCCATTGGGTGATGAGAGCGTACGACAGTGATTTGAGAAGAGTAGTACAGTGTTTCCAATTAAATGAGCTTTTTCTAGATACTTGACTTAGGGTAGCTAATCAGCGGTACCAGTGATTGTCTGAGAAGGGAGTTTCTCGCCTCTTCCTTGTGCTGATATTTAGAGTTCAAACCATTTCAGACATGGGCTACAGCTCCCCGTCTTTCCTGGTCTGGGAGGTGAGTTTATTTTCTTCACCTCGTGTTGAGGTTCAAAGTTCCAACTATTTCAAACGTGTAGCTACCGCTCCATGCTTTTCTGGTCTAACATTAATTTCTTTACCAATCATAGACACGAACAGTTCCGTCAGGCTGACACGCTCTCTGACCTCACTGTGCAAAGTTTATAGATAGGAAATTATTCCATGACTCCAAAAATCGCATTCATATCTTAACAAAAACATGTTCATAATTTGTCATGTTATATGCACAATGTATTAGATGGAAACTTTCCAAGTTACAGTATTTCCTTTATAACATTTTAGTGAAATAAAATAAAATCACAAAATAACAACCCATATGAAATTCTTATTCTTTAGATCACCTCTGACCATTTACCACATTATTATGTTAGAAATATTGTTCCAGTATTCACTTTTTGAACGTGTTAAGAGTTTTGTCGGGAAAAGTCTGTTAACAAAGAACAGACCTTTGACCTTAGATCTCCTCTCCTTTAATTTACGACAGGGTGTGAGCTTTCAACCCGGGTGCAGCTCCCTCCTCCTCTCTTATGTGGATGAGAGAAGGCCTGGTTACTGTCATTCACCACCAAGCTGATCTGACCCATCCGGATCCTCACAGAACAGTCATGACACTAGGTACAATCATATGTAGTATTACAGCGTGGTTGGGTTGGACATCGGACCGGTGGACAGTCTGGACCGGTCTGTACTTTGGTCTGTTGGGTTGGACATTAGACCGGTGTCCAGTTTGGTCTGATGAGTCCAAATTTGAGATTTTTTGGTTCCAACCGCCGTGTCTTTGTGAGATGCAGAGTAGGTGAACGGATGATCTCAGCATGTGTGGTTCCCACCGTGAAGCATGGAGGAAGAGGTGTGATGGTTTGGGGGTGCTTTGCTGGTAACATTGTCAGTGATTTAGTTAGAATTCAAGGCACACTTAACCAGCATGGCTACCACAGCATTCTGCAGCGATAAGCCATCCCATCTGGTTTAGGCTTAGTGGCACTATCATTTGTTTTTCAACAGGACAATGACCCAACACACCTCCAGGCTGTGTAAGGGCTATTTGACAAAGGAGGAGAGTAATGGAGTGCTGCATCAGATGACCTGGCCTTCACAATCACCAGTTGAGATGATTTGGGAGTTGGACCGCAGAGTGAAGGAAAAGAAACCAACAAGTGCTCAGCATATGTGGGAACCTTAAAGACTGTTTGAAAAGCATTCCAGGTGAAGATGGTTGAGAGAATGCCAAGAATGTGCAAAGCTGTCATGAATGCAAAGGGTGGCTACTTTGGAGAATCTCAAATATAAAATATATTTTAATTTGTTTAACACTTTTTTTAGTTACTACATGGTTCCATATGTGTAATTTCATAGTGTTGATCTTCACTATTATTCCACAATGTAGAAAATGGCACAAATAAAGAAAACCCCTTTAACTGAGTAGGTCCAAACTGTTGACTGGTACTGTATATATATCTATGGTTCAGCCTTGAGCAGGGCGGATCCAGAGACAGATTTTATATAGTATACATCTCAATGTAAAGCTCAGGGCTGATCCACGTCATTAAGACAACTGCTCATTAAACCTCAGGGCTGATCCACGTCATTAAGACAACTGCTCATTAAACCTCAGGGCTGATCCACGTCATTAAGACTACTGCTCATTAAACCTCAGGGCTGATCCACGTCATTAAGACAACTGCTCATTAAACCTCAGGGCTGATCCACGTCATTAAGACAACTGCTCATTAAACCTCAGGGCTGATCCACGTCATTAAGACCTCTGCTCATTAAACCTCAGGGCTGATCCACGTCATTAAGACCTCTGCTCATTAAACCTCAGGGCTGATCCACGTCATTAAGACCTCTGCTCATTAAACCTCAGGGCTGATCCACGTCATTAAGACAACTGCTCATTAAACCTCAGGGCTGATCCACGTCATTAAGACCACTGCTCATTAAACCTCAGGGCTGATCCACGTCATTAAGACAACTGCTCATTAAACCTCAGGGCTGATCCACATCATTAAGACAACTGCTCATTAAACCTCAGGGCTGATCCACGTCATTAAGACCTCTGCTCATTAAACCTCAGGGCTGATCCACGTCATTAAGACCTCTGCTCATTAAAGGACACATATTCAGAGGTAAATCTAAAAAAATAGGGTCCTGAATACTATATTATGAATCTCAAATGGCACCCTATTCCCTATGAAGTGCACTACTTTTGAGTAGGGAATAGGGTGTTATTGGGACGCACGCCATTCCATTATGGGTGTAATTCTGTCAGCAGTAACAGAATCTGAGTCTGTCTCAAAGTGATTAAACAAAAGCACCAACGCATTTCACTGTAAAAATATTTTTGTTCAGCATATTCACAATCTAGCAGGGACAATTGACAGACGTTATTATAGCTGACAGCTTCACGCAAAACAAACATATCAACGACGTTATTATAGCTGACAGCTCCAAACCAACATATCAACGACGTTATTATAGCTGACAGCTCCAAACCAACATATCAACGACGTTGGGGGAAAGGAAATACAAAGTTTGCATACCAAATGGCACCCGCTTCCCTACATAGTACATATAGCCCCATTGGCCCTGCTCAAAGTAGTGCACTACATAGGGGACAGGGTACCAGTTGGGACACATTCAAACCGATTGTAGCTCCTGAACACAGCCAACGCTCTGTAAACTTGCATTCAAAGAGAACAGCTCATTATTTCCAATAAAGAAGATGAGAGGACAGACTTTAAACACAGTGGAAAAGAAACGCCTCATTATCGACCTGCTACTGCTGGAGCACCAAGCCCTTTATACACTGCATATCTGGTCATCCTAGGGGACAGGGAGGTGTCCATCCAGAGTAGGGTTATCTGGTCATCCTAGGGGACAGGGAGGTGTCCATCCAGAGTAGAGTTATCTGGTCATCCTAGGGGACAGGGAGGTGTCCATCCAGAGTAGGGTTATCTGGTCATCCTAGGGGACAGGGAGGTGTCCATAGAGTGCAGGGTTATCTGGTCATCCTAGGGGACAGGGAGGTGTCCATAGAGTGCAGGGTTATCTGGTCATCCTAGGGGACAGGGAGGTGTCCATAGAGTGCAGGGTTATCTGGTCATCCTAGGGGACAGGGAGGTGTCCATAGAGTGCAGGGTTATCTGGTCATCCTAGGGGACAGGGAGGTGTCCATAGAGTGCAGGGTTATCTGGTCATCCTAGGGGACAGGGAGGTGTCCATAGAGTGCAGGGTTATCTGGTCATCCTAGGGGACAGGGAGGTGTCCATCCAGAGTAGGGTTATCTGGTCATCCTAGGGGACAGGGAGGTGTCCATAGAGTGCAGGGTTATCTGGTCATCCTAGGGGACAGGGAGGTGTCCATAGAGTGCAGGGTTATCTGGTCATCCTAGGGGACAGGGAGGTGTCCATCCAGAGTAGGGTTATCTGGTCATCCTAGGGGACAGGGAGGTGTCCATCCAGAGTAGAGTTATCTGGTCATCCTAGGGGACAGGGAGGTGTCCATCCAGAGTAGGGTTATCTGGTCATCCTAGGGGACAGGGAGGTGTCCATCCAGAGTAGGGTTATCTGGTCATCCTAGGGGACAGGGAGGTGTCCATAGAGTGCAGGGTTATCTGGTCATCCTAGGGGACAGGGAGGTGTCCATCCAGAGTAGGGTTATCTGGTCATCCTAGGGGACAGGTAGGTGTCCATCCAGAGTAGGGTTATCTGGTCATCCTAGGGGACAGGGAGGTGTCCATCCAGAGTAGGGTTATCTGGTCATCCTAGGGGACAGGGAGGTGTCCATAGAGTGCAGGGTTATCTGGTCATCCTAGGGGACAGGGAGGTGTCCATAGAGTGCAGGGTTATCTGGTCATCCTAGGGGACCGGGAGGTGTCCATAGACTGCAGGGTTATCTGGTCATCCTAGGGGACAGGGAGGTGTCCATAGAGTGCAGGGTTATCTGGTCATCCTAGGGGACAGGGAGGTGTCCATAGACTGCAGGGTTATCTGGTCATCCTAGGGGACAGGGAGGTGATCATAGAGTGCAGGGTTGCACAATAACTAGTAACATTCACAGAATTCACAGGATTTCTGAAAAACTTGGGACATTTGGGGAAAGTTACTTTTGGGTTATTAGCATAAAGACAGACAATAAACCACCAGGTTAATTTGACCATTTAATTATAGACAACATGTTCGTCATTATTTAAATTATCAGACCATCAGTAAACTAGTAATTCTCAGATTCAACATAGTTTCAGCAGTTCACTATTTGTTCCTCTTATCATCTGCTGTCTTCCATAGAAAATATCCCTTTTTTTTAAAAAGCCTCAGGAGTTTACATGACTTTTTAAAACCATTCAACAAATATATCATTCACAATACTTTCTCATTATTTACAAAACAAACAGCATCGCTGCTAAAAAAAATTATACATATTAACAAACTACTTCCTCAAGTATCTACAATGGCGTTTTACAAAGAACGAAAGAGGATGAAGAACAGAGTCATTTGAGGCTTGGTGACCATAACAGAGCTTTCAGACTGTATTCCTGCCCCTTGACTTCTTACACATTTTGTTGAATTCAAAATGAATTAAATATTTTTTCTCACCACCCATCTACACGCAATATCCAAGGACAAAGAGCAAACGTATTGTTCAAAATGTTTGTACATCTACTCAAGATGAGATTCAGAAATATATAATTTACATAAGTAAGTATTCACACCCCTGTGTAAATATATATATTTTTACACGAGAGGGGGAGGGGGGGGGGGGGGTGTTACTAAACTGACATAGGGAATTGTTTTAAGAGAGTCATACCAAGGATCATTTAGCTATTGGAGTTTGAATTTTGGGACCCCTGTAGGTATAACAAACAAAAAACTGAATTTGGCCTTCACTCCTATAGCCAATAGAAACGCATTGAAAAACACATTAGCAAACCAGACAGACCAAAAATAAATAATAATGAATACACTTTTAAAGTGTCCGATATCTAGGAGATATATAGATATACATACATACATACATATATATATATATATATATATATACACACAGTGCTTTCCAAAAGTATTCGAACCCTTGACTTTTTCAACATTTTGTTATGTCAAAGACTTACTCTAAAATTGACTTTACATTTTTTTTTCAGCAATCTACACACAATACCGCATAATGACAAAGCAGAAACCGGGTTTAAAAATATCTATTAAAATAACAAACAGAAATAGCTTATTTACATAAGTATTCAGACCCTTTGCTATGAGACTCGAAATTGAGCTCAGGTGGATCCTGTTTCCATTGATCATCCTTGAGATGTTTCTACAACTAGATTGGAGTCCACCTGTGGTAAATTAAATTGATTGGACATGATTTGGAAAGGCACACCATTGTCTATATAAGATCCCACAGTTGACAGTGCATTTCACAGCAAAAACCAAGCCATGAGGTCAAAGGAATTGTCCGTAGAGCTCTGAGACAGGATTGTGTCGAGGCACAGATCTGGGGAAGGGTACCAAAACATTTCTGCTACATTGAAGGTCCCCAAGAACACAGTGGCCTCCATCATTCTGAAATGGAAGAAGTTTAGAACCACCAAGACTCTTCCTAGAGCTGGCTGCCTGTCGGCCAAACTGAGAAATCGTGGGAGAAGGGCCTTGGTCAGGGAGGTGATCAAGAACCTGATAGTCATTCTGACAGAGCTCCAGAGTTCCTCTGTGGAGATGAGAACCTTCCAGAAGGACAACCATCTCTGCAGCACTCCACCAATCAGGCCTTTATGGTAGAGAGGCCAGACGGAAGCTGCTCCTCAGTAAAAGGCACATGACAGCCGGCTTGGAGTTTGCCAAAAGGTACCTAAAGAGTCTCAGACCATGAGAAACAAGATTCTCTGGTCTGATGAAACCAAGATTGAACTCTTTGGCCTAAATGCCAAGCGTCACATTCGGAGGAGACCTGGCACCATCCCTACGGTGAAGCATGGTGGTGACAGCATCATGTCTGGAGGACACCTGGCACCATCCCTACGGTGAAGCATGGTGGTGACAGCATCATGCTGTGGGAATGTTTTTCAGCCTCAGGGACTGGGAGACTAGTCAGGATCGAGGGAAAGATAAACAGAGCAAAGTACAGAGAGTTCCTTGATGAAAACCTGCTCCAGAGCGTTCAGGACCTCGGACGGGGTCAAAGGTTCACCTTCCAACAGGACAACGACCCTAAGCACACAGCCAAGACAGGAGTGGCATCAGGACAAGTCTTTGAGAGGACAAGTCTTTGAGTGGCCCAGCCAGAGCCCGGACTTGAACCTGATCGAACATCTCTGGAGAGACTTGAAAATAGCTGTGCAGCAACGCTCCCCATCCAACGTGACAGAGCTTGAGAGGATCTGCAGAGCAGAATGGGAGAAACTCCCCAAATACAGGTGTACCAAGCTTGTAGCGTCATACCCAAGAAGACTTGAGGCTGTAATCGCTGCCAAAGGTGCTTCAACAAAGTACTGAGTGAAGGGTCTGAATACTTATGTACAGTGCATTCAGTATTCAGACTCCTTGACTTTGGATTTGTCATTATGGTGTATTGTGATGTCATTATGGTGTATTGTGATGTCATTATGGTGTATTGTGATGTCATTATGGGGTAATGCTTGTAGATTGATTGTTGAGAAAAAAAATGATTGTATCAATTTTAGAATAAGGCTGTAACATAACAAAATGTGGAAAAAGTCAAGGGGTCTGAATTCTTTTGGAAAAAAGTGATATATACACAGTACTGGTCAAAGGTTTTAGTACACAGACTCATTACAGGGTTTTCCTTTATTTTTACTGTTTTCTACATTGTAGAATAATACTGAAGACATCATAACTATGAAATGACACATATGGAATCATGTAGTAACTAAAAAAAAGTGTTAAACAAATCAAAATATATTTTACATTTCAGATTCTTCAAAGCAGCCACCTGTGCCTTTTTGCAGACTCCAGGTGTCATTTGCCTTTTTCTTAGGAGTGGCTTCCGTCTGGCTCGGTTTCTGCTCTGACATGCAGTCAACTGTGGGACCTTATATAGACAGGTGAGTGCCTTTCCAAATCATGTCCAATCAGTTGAAATGACCACAGGTGCACTCCAATCAAGCTGTAGAAACATCTCAAGGATGATCAATGGAAACAGGAAGCACCTGAGATCAATTTTGAGTCCCCTAGCAAAGGGTCTGAATACTTATGTCAATTAGATTTCTGTATTTCATTTTCAATACATTTGCTAAGATTTCTAAAAACAATGTTACCACTTCATCATTATGGGGTATTGTGATGTCATTATGGGGTATTGTGATGTCATTATGGGGTGTCGTGTGTAGATGGGTGAGAAAACAAATCAATTGAATCCATTTTGAATTCAGGCTGTAACACAACAAAATGTGGAATGAGGAGAGGAGAGGAGAGGACAGGAGAGGAGTCGAGGAGAAGAGGAGAGCTCTGGTGCCATCCCAGGTAGAGGGCAGGATACTGGAGGCTGAGGAGGGCAGGAGAGGAGGAGAGGAGGAGAGAGGAGAGGAGACGAGAAGAGCTCTGGTGCCATCCCAGGTAGAGGGCAGGATACTGGAGGCTGAGGAGGAAAGGCGAGGAGGAGAGGAGGAGAGGAGAGGAGGAGAGCTCTGGTGCCATCCCAGGTAGAGGGCAGGATACTGGAGACTGAGGAGGAGAGGAGAGGAGAGGAGAGGAGAGGAGAGGAGAGGAGAGGAGAGGAGAGGAGAGGAGAGGAGGAGGAGAGCTCTGCTGCCATCCCAGGTAGAGGGCAGGATACTGGAGGCTGAGGAGGGGAGGAGAGCTCTGGTGCCATCCCAGGTAGAGGGCAGGATACTGGAGGCTGAGGAGCAGAGGAGAAGAGGAGAGGAGGAGAGCTCTAATGCTATCCCAGGTAGAGGGCAGGATACTGGAGGCTGAGGAGGAGAGGAGAAGAGGAGAGGAGGAGAGGAGGAGAGCTCTGGTGCCATCCCAGGTAGAGGGCAGGATACTGGAGGCTGAGGAGGAGAGGAGAGGAGGAGAGGAGAGGAGAGGAGGAAAGGAGAAGAGGAGGAGAGGAGGGGAAAAGAGGAGAGGAGGAGAGCTCTGCTGCTATCCCAGGTAGAGGGCAGGATACTGGAGACTGAGGAGGAGAGGAGAGGAGAGGAGAGGACAGGAGAGGAGTCGAGGAGAAGAGGAGAGCTCTGGTGCCATCCCAGGTAGAGGGCAGGATACTGGAGGCTGAGGAGGGCAGGAGAGGAGGAGAGGAGGATAGAGGAGAGGAGAGGAGGAGACGAGGAGAGCTCTGGTGCCATCCCAGGTAGAGGGCAGGATACTTGAGGCTGAGGAGGAGAGGCGAGGAGGAGAGGAGGAGAGGAGAGGAGGAGAGCTCTGGTGCCATCCCAGGTAGAGGGCAGGATACTGGAGACTGAGGAGGAGAGGAGAGGAGAGGAGAGGAGCTCTGGTGCCATCCCAGGTAGAGGGCAGGATACTGGAGGCTGAGGAGGAGAGGAGAGGAGGAGAGCTCTGCTGCCATCCCAGGTAGAGGGCAGGATACTGGAGACTGAGGAGGAGAGGAGAGGAGAGGAGAGGACAGGAGAGGAGTCGAGGAGAAGAGGAGAGCTCTGGTGCCATCCCAGGTAGAGGGCAGGATACTGGAGGCTGAGGAGGGCAGGAGAGGAGGAGAGGAGGAGAGAGGAGAGGAGAGGAGAGGAGACGAGAAGAGCTCTGGTGCCATCCCAGGTAGAGGGCAGGATACTGGAGGCTGAGGAGGAAAGGCGAGGAGGAGAGGAGGAGAGGAGAGGAGGAGAGCTCTGGTGCCATCCCAGGTAGAGGGCAGGATACTGGAGACTGAGGAGGAGAGGAGAGGAGAGGAGAGGAGAGGAGAGGAGAGGAGAGGAGAGCTCTGCTGCCATCCCAGGTAGAGGGCAGGATACTGGAGGCTGAGGAGGGGAGGAGAGCTCTGGTGCCATCCCAGGTAGAGGGCAGGATACTGGAGGCTGAGGAGCAGAGGAGAAGAGGAGAGGAGGAGAGCTCTAATGCTATCCCAGGTAGAGGGCAGGATACTGGAGGCTGAGGAGGAGAGGAGAAGAGGAGAGGAGGAGAGGAGGAGAGCTCTGGTGCCATCCCAGGTAGAGGGCAGGATACTGGAGGCTGAGGAGGAGAGGAGAGGAGGAGAGGAGAGGAGAGGAGGAAAGGAGAAGAGGAGGAGAGGAGGGGAGAAGAGGAGAGGAGGAGAGCTCTGCTGCTATCCCAGGTAGAGGGCAGGATACTGGATGCTGAGGAGGGGAGGAGAGGAGAGGAGGAGAGCTCTGCTGCTATCCCAGGTAGAGGGCAGGATACTGGAGGCTGAGGAGGAGAGGAGAGGAGAGGAGGAGAGGAGAGGAGGAGAGCTCTGCTGCTATGCCAGGTAGAGGGCAGGATACTGGAGGCTGAGGAGGAGAGGAGAGGAGAGGAGAGGAGAGGAGAGGAGAGGAGAGGAGAGGAGAGGAGAGGAGAGGAGAGGAGAGGAGAGGAGAGGAGAGGAGAGGAGGAGAGCTCTGCTGCCATCCCAGGTAGAGGGCAGGATACTGGAGGCTTGCATGAAGCAGGAATATGGTGCAATGCTGTGTCCCAAAACTAGCTGGACCCCCTGCCTGCTTCTCTATCTGTGGTGTCATTTACTGTATGAAGCTTTGGTCTGCAGGTCACGGAGACACTCATCATCCCATCATAGAGGTCACGGAGACACTCATCCCATCATAGAGGTCACGGAGACACTCATCCCATAATAGAGGTCATAGACATGTAAATGTCCCCCAGCCTGTCTGTCCCAGCGAGGTATAGAGGGAGATCTGCTGCTGTTATACTGCCTGTTAGATATACTTATACTGCCTGTTAGAGGCTAGGAGGCAACAGGAAGTTATACAGGAAGGAGTTGTTTTGTTTGAGGACGGGTTAGAGGCCAGAGGAGGCTTCCAGAGGAGGCTACACAGGAAGGTGATGTTTTTTTTTAAAGCTTTGTTAAAGCCTCAGACAGGAGATATTTGTTAGGAAACAGTGTTTTCAACCTGAATGGGTAACAGAGGAGAGGCAGAGAGCAGTGAGCTGAGGGAGGAGAGGGGTAGAGAGGGGAGGCAGGGGGTAGAGAGGGGAGGCAGGGGGTAGAGAGGGGAGGCAGGGGGTAGAGAGGGGTAGAGAAGGAGGTAGAGAGGGCAGGGTAGAGAGGGGTAGAGAAGGAGGTAGAGAGGGAGGTAGAGAGGGGTAGAGGGGTAGAGAAGGAGGTAGAGAGGGGTAGAGAGGGGAGGCAGGGGATAGAGAGGGGAGGCAGGGGGTAGAGAGGGGAGGCAGGGGGTAGAGAGGGAGGTAGAGAGGGGTAGAGGGGTAGAGAAGGAGGTAGAGAGGGGTAGAGAGGGGAGGCAGGGGGTAGAGAGGGGTAGAGAAGGAGGTAGAGAGGGGTAGAGATGGGACGCAGGGGGTAGAGAAGGAGGTAGAGAGGGGTAGAGAGGGGACGCAGGGGGTAGAGAAGGAGGTAGAGAGGGGTAGAGAGGGGAGGCAGGGGGTAGAGAGGGGTAGAGAAGGGGGTAGAGAGGGGAGGCAGGGGGTAGAGAGGGGTATAGAAGGGGGTTGAGAGGGGAGGCAGGGGGTAGAGAGGGGTAGAAAGGGGAGGCAGGGGGTAGAGAGGGGTAGAGAAGGGGGTAGAGAGGGGAGGCAGGGGGTAGAGAGGGGTAGAGAGGGGAGGCAGGGGGTAGAGAGGGGTATAGAAGGGGGTAGAGAGGGGAGGCAGGGGGTAGAGAGGGGTAGAGAAGGGGGTAGAGAGGGGAGGCAGGGGGAAGAGAGGGGAGGCAGGGGGTAGAGAGGGGAGGCAGGGGGTAGAGAGGGGAGGCAGGGGGTAGAGAGAGGTAGAGAGGGGAGGCAGGGGGTAGAGAGGGGTATAGAAGGGGGTAGAGAGGGGAGGCAGGGGGTAGAGAGGGGTAGAGAAGGGGGTAGAGAGGGGAGGCAGGGGGAAGAGAGGGGAGGCAGGGGGTAGAGAGGGGAGGCAGGGGGTAGAGAGGGGAGGCAGGGGGTAGAGAGAGGTAGAGAGGGGAGGCAGGGGGTAGAGAGAGGTAGAGAAGGGGGTAGAGGGGGGAGGCAGGGGGTAGAGAGGGGAGGCAGGGGTAAAGAGGGGTGGAGAGGGGTAGAGAGGGGAGGCATGGGGTAGAGAGAGGTAGAGAGGGGTAGAGAGGGGATGCAGGGGGTAGAGAGGGGTAGAGAAGGGGGTAGAGAGGGGTAGAGAGGGGAGGCAGGGGGTAGAGAGGGGTGGAGAGGGGTAGAGAGGGGAGGCAGGGGGTAGAGAGGGGTAGAGAGGGGAGTCAGGGGGTAGAGAGGGGTGGAGAGGGGTAGAGAGGGGAGGCAGGGGGTAGAGAGGGGTAGAGAAGGGGGTAGAGAGGGGAGGCAGGGGGTAGAGAGGGGTAGAGAAGGGGGTAGAGAGGGGAGGCAGAGGGTAGAGAGGGGTAGAGAGGGGAGGCAGGGGGTAGAGAGGGGTGGAGAGGGGTAGAGAGGGGAGGCAGGGGGTAGAGGGGTATAGAAGGAGTTAGAGAGGGGAGGCAGGGGGTAGAGAGAGGGTAGAGAGGGGAGATGGGGTAGAGAGGAGAGAGGGGGTAGAGAAGGGTAGAGAAGAGGAGACGGTAGAGAAGGAGGTAGAGAGGGGAGACAGGGGGTAGAGAGGGGTAGAGAAGGGGAGACAGGGGGTAGAGAGGGTTAGAGAAGGAGGTAGAGAGGGGTAGAGAGAGGGTAGAGAGGGGAGACGGGGTAGAGAAGAGGAGACAGGGGGTAGACAGGGGTAGAGAAGGGGAGACAGGGGGTAGAAAGGGGAGAGAAGGGGAGACAGGGGGTAGAAAGGGGAGAGAGGAGGTAGAGAGGGGAAGACAAGGGGAGGAGAGGGGAGGAATGGAGAGGGCAGAAGTGGAGAGGGGGGGCATAGAAAGGAGAGGAGAACCAGAGCAGCTGTGTGGTCTCACCAGAAGAAGAAAACCTGACCCTAGGACAGATTCTAACAGGAGACTGTTAACATCACCAGTTACACCCGGGTGGACACCAGACAGACAACAACACCTCTCCTCGAGCAGCAATGAAGCCGTGGTCCCTCTCTTCTGACGAGGTGCTGTGGTGCACCAGGTGTCAACTGGGAAGCCTTTAGGAGGGTGACTGTCCTCTCCCCCTTTTCTCCCTCCTTCTCTTCCTTCAGTTCGGGGTTATAGTCTCTGGGGTGGGGGAAGGGGTTAGGGTGGAGCAGGGTGGGGTCCAGGACCGTGGGAGGGGGTGTAGTCTCTGGGGCAGAGGGAGGGGTTAGGGTGGAGCAGGGTGGGGTCCAGGACCGTGGCAGGGGGTGTGGTCAGATACAGGGGAAGGGGTTAGGGTGGAGCAGGGTGGTGTCCAGGACCGTGGGAGGGGGTGTGGTCAGATACAGGTGGAGGGGTTAGGGTGGAGCAGGGTGGGGTCCAGGGGCAGGGAGGGGGTGTGGTCAGATACAGGTGGAGGGCTGTGCAGAGGGGTGTTGCTTCCTGTTCCTCAGACCACATGACTTCTCCTTGTAACCAAGACACATCTGCTGAGACACATCCACCAGGGCCGAGGCCACCGTTAGACCTACACAGAGACAGGAAGTGATGAATTAGTAACAGGAAGTGATGTATAAGTAACAGGATATGGTGTAACCAAGACACATCTGCTGAGACACATCCACCAGGGCCGAGGCCACCGTTAGACCTACACAGAGACAGGAAGTGATGTATTAGTAACAGGAAGTGATGTATAAGTAACAGGATATGGTGTAACTAAGACACATCTATCTGCTGGGACATGTCTAGGGCATTGGCCACCATTAGACAGACAGACAGACAGACAGACAGACAGACAGACAGACAGACAGACAGACAGACTAGTAAAATATCTGTTAGGGTACTGGCCACCGTTAGACAGACAGACAGACAGACAGACAGACAGGTTAGTAACAGATCTGTTAGGGTACTGGCCACCGTTAGACAGGTCGTCTACTGGTTAGAGCGTTGGACTAGTAACCGAATCCCCGAGCTGACAAGGTACAAATCTGTCGTTCTGCCCCTGAACAGGCAGTTAACCCACTGTTCCTAGGCCGTCATTGAAAACAAGAATTTGTTCTTAACTGACTTGCCTAGTTAAATAAAAGGTGAAAAATATTTTTTTTATTAGCAAACAGGAAGTGATGTCTTAGGACAAATATGTTCATCATAAACCAATATGGGCCTTAGGATACAGTGGTGGCTAGTGGCACTTTAATTTAGAAGATGGCAGCCATTTGCAGAAGTGAACAAGAAGGATTAGCGCTGTACGGTATAGATTAACTTGTTAGATACGGAAAAAAATGTTCGGTACTAGGATTTTTGTTACTTTCGGTACTTCTGTCAAATGTGTCTCACGTCGTCTACTAATTGAGAGGATCAAGTCTGTCAGCGTTTCTCCTGTCTGTTCCAGTAACTGTTGACGAGGACCTCTGGGAGTCTGGGCTGCATCATGTTCGACTGCCCAGAAGTCTTCAATAAATGGCATTAAGAAATGTTGAAACGGTTCATTAATGTTCACAAAACAATGTTTTACAAGATGACAGCGGTAGCTTCCAGCTATGTAGGCTAACTTTCCTAGCTAGCTGACGTTAACAGTACTTTGTTTGTGATGAGGCAAAAATATGCTGATTTCAAAGTTGATTGTCACCAAGAACTTGATTCATTCACTTCATCATCATCTCTCAAGCAGAGATACTGGAGGAAAATATCTCTGCCTCGTGGCAACCTCCACCAACCAAACTTCCTGTGTGTGCAAAGCGCATAGCAAAGTGGCTCATGCATCATGAATGAAGACATTAAAGACAGCGTATAATTATATAAAATAAGAGATTGCTTCTTCTATGCAAATGATGTTGATCAGTACCATCAAATACATCCCAAATGGAAGAGAAACAGACTGTGAATCATCCAAAACCAGCTCTGAACGCATGGATACCCTCCTATTGAATAATACTCATTCACCTGTATTGTAGATAGGCCTACGTAGCGTAGGATGTAGCATCTTACCCAGATATTTAATAAAGATTTACCATTCAAATACATGATTACCATTATGCTATAGACCTACGCTATCTACACGGGGGAGGTGTGTGTGTGTCTCTGGGGGAGGTGTGTGTGTCTCTGGGGGAGGTGTGTGTGTCGCTGGGGGAGGTGTGTGTGTGTCGCTGGGGCAGGTGTGTGTGTGTCTAGAGGAGGTGTGTGTGTCTAGAGGAGGTGTGTGTGTCACTGGGGGAGATGTGTGTGTCTAGAGAAGGTGTGTGTGTCGCTGGGGGAGGTGTGTGTGTCTAGAGAAGGTGTGTGTGTCGCTGGGGGAGGTGTGTGTGTCTAGAGGAGGTGTGTGTGTCGCTGGGGGAGGTGTGTGTCGCTGGGGGAGGTGTGTGTCGCTGGGGGAGGTGTGTGTGTCTAGAGGAGGTGTGTGTGTCTACAGGAGGTGTGTGTGTCTACAGGAGGTGTGTGTGTCGCTGGGGGAGGTGTGTGTGTCGCTGGGGGAGGTGTGTGTGTCGCTGGGGGGTGTGTGTGTGTTTGCTGGGGAGATAAAGCGGAGAGACTGGGGAGAGGCTGGGGGAGACTGGGAGAGACGGGAGAGACTGGGCGAGACGGGAGAGACTGGGGAGAGACGGGAGAGACTGGGAGAGACTGGGAGAGACTGGGGAGAGACTGGGGAGAGACGGGAGAGACTGGGGAGAGACGGGAGAGACTGGGAAGAGACGGGAGAGACTGGGGAGAGGCTGGGAGAGACTGGGAGAGACTGGGGAGAGACGGGAGAGACTGGGAGAGACTGGAGGGAGAGACAGGAGAGACTGGGAGAGACGGGAGAGACTGGGAGAGACTGGGAGAGACGGGAGAGACTGGGGAGAGACGGGAGAGACTGGGGAGAGGCTTGGAGAAACTGGGAGAGACTGGGAGAGACTGGGAGAGACTGGGAGAGACGGGAGAGACTGGAGGGAGAGACGGGAGAGACTGGAGGGAGAGACTGGGGGGAGACTGGGGAAAGACTGGGGAAAGACTGGGGAGAGACTGGGGAGAGACTGGGGGAGAGACTGGGGGAGAGACTGGGGAGAGACTGGGGGAGAGAAGAGAGAGACTGGGGAGAGACTGGGGGGAGACTGGGAGGAGACTGGGGAGAGACTGGGGGGAGACTGGGGGGAGACTGGGGGAGAGACTGGGGAGAGACTGGGGAGAGACTGGGGGGAGACTGGGGGGAGACTGGGGGGAGACTGGGGGAGAGACTGGGGAGAGACTGGGGAGAGACTGGGGGGAGACTGGGGAGAGACTGGGGGAGAGAAGAGAGAGACTGGGGGGAGACTGGGAGGAGACTGGGGAGAGACTGGGGGGAGACTGGGGGGAGACTGGGGGGAGACTGGGGGAGAGATTGGGGAGAGACTGGGGGAGAGATTGAGGAGAGACTGGGGTAAAGACAGACAGACAGACAGACAGACATAGAAAACATAAACAGAAGGAGGGTATTCCTGTATCTTACCAGACTGACCGGGCGGGGGGATGCCCCCGGTGCCTCTGGGTAAACGGACAAAGATGGAGAGGACAGCAGCCTTGTTCCCAAAACACGGCTCCAGGGCGATGGGCTTGGGCACCGTCTGGACAGGAGAGAGATGTTAGAGCAGGGTGTGAATTACGGGGGAGGCAGGGGGAGCTAAAATCCACTGACTGAGACGTTAGCTCCCCTAAATGAGATGTTAGCTCCCCTAAATGAGATGTTAGCTCCCCTAAATGAGAAGTTAGCTCCCCTAAATGAGACGTTAGCTCCCCTAAATGAGACGTTAGCTACCCTAAATGAGACGTTAGCTCCCCTAAATGAGACGTTAGCTCCCCTAAATGAGATGTTAGCTCCCCCATTAGCTCCCCTAAATGAGACGTTAGCTCCCCTAAATGAGACGTTAGCTCCCCTAAATGAGATGTTAGCTCCCCTAAATGAGAAGTTAGCTCCCCTAAATGAGACGTTAGCTCCCCTAAATGAGACGTTAGCTACCCTAAATGAGACGTTAGCTCCCCTAAATGAGACGTTAGCTCCCCTAAATGAGATGTTAGCTCCCCCATTAGCTCCCCTAAATGAGACGTTAGCTCTCCTAAATGAGACGTTAGCTCTCCTAAATGAGACGTTAGCTCCCCTAAATGAGACGTTAGCTCCCCTAAATGAGACGTTAGCTCCCCTAAATGAGACGTTAGCTCCCCTAAATGAGACGTTAGCTCCCCTAACAAAAGGGTAGGGGGTCTCTACATTACGCTCATTTAACCATTCTCCTATTTGTTTAAAATGTAGTGGTAAATACGACAGTAAAATCGTCCAAATAAAACGAACACCCCCACGTTTGTGTCATGGTTTAAACCATTTATTTCTATGTGGCGGGGCTGTCCACTCTCAGCTAAGCTCCTTTACCTATACATTTTGCTTTGTACTTCCACACTTCAACATTTGTTTGATTGCCTTTATTCCAACGCATTAGATTTATCCGTTGATGTATTATTGTTTGCTTTTGTCAGTCAGCTGTTGTTCAGGTGGGCAGACCTACAGGTGAGTTTAAGGTGGGTAGCGCTACAGGTGTTGTTCAGGTGGGTAGACCTACAGGTGTTGTTCAGGTGGGTAGACCTACAGGTGTTGTTCAGGTGGGTAGGCCTACAGGTGTTGTTCAGGTGGGTAGGCCTACAGGTGTTGTTCAGGTGGGTAGGCCTACAGGTGTTGTTCAGGTGGGTAGGCCTACAGGTGTTGTTCAGGTGGGTAGGCCTACAGGTGTTGTTCAGGTGGGTAGGCCTACAGGTGTTGTTCAGGTGGGTAGACCTACAGGTGTTGTTCTCCATCAGTGGCCAGAAGTAGTAGACCATAGTAGACCATTTATATTAGCTATTAGCTACCAATATCGCTAGACACCGACATCGCTAGACACCGACATCGCTAGACACCGACATCGCTAGACACCGACATCGCTAGACACCGACATCGCTAGATACCGATATCAATAGACACCAATATCACTAGACACCAATATCACTAGACACCAATATCACTAGACCCCAACATCACTAGACACCAATATCACTAGACCCCAACATCACTAGACACCAACATCACTAGACACCAACATCACTAGACCCCAACATCAATGGACACCAATATCACTAGACACCAACATCACTAGACACCAACATCACTAGACACCAATATCACTAGAGAACTAGACACCAATATCACTAGACACCAATATCACTAGACAACTAGTCTACAGCTAGTCACCCACGCATCCAATCCATCAAACAAGTAGGCTATACGTTAATGACAGTTGTCCACCACAGCAGACACAGCCGCCCTGGGGTGGACAACTGTTGGACAACTGGAGGACAACTTGTGGACAACTGGTAGACAACTGGTAGACAACTGGTGGACAACTTGTGGACAACTGGAGGACAACTGGAGGACAACTGGAGGAGAACTGGAGGACAACTGGTAGACAACTGGAGGACAACTGGAGGACAACTGGTGGACAACTGGAGGACAACTGGAGGACAACTGGTGGACAACTGGTGGACAACTGGAGGACAACTGGTGGACAACTGGTAGACAACTGGTGGACAACTGGTAGACAACAGGAGGACAACTGGGGGACAACTGGAGGAGAACTGGAGGACAACTGGTAGACAACTGGTAGACAACTGGAGGACAACTGGTGGACAACTGGAGGACAACTGGTAGTCAACTGGTAGACAACTGGTAGACAACTGGTAGACAACTGGAGGACAACTGGAGAACAACTGGTGGACAACTGGAGAACAACTGGTGGACAACTGGTGGACAACTGGAGGACAACTGGAGGACAACTGGTGGACAACTGAAGGACAACTGGTAGACAACTGGAGGACAACTGGGGGACAACTGGTAGACAACTGGAGGACAACTGGAGGACAACTGGAGGACAACTGGAGAACTGGAGGACAACTGGAGGACAACTGGAGGACAACTGGTGGACAACTGGTAGACAACTGGTGGACAACTGGTGGACAACTGGAGGACAACTGGTAGACAACTGGAGGACAACTGGAGGACAACTGGAGGACAACTGGTGGACAACTGGTGGACAACCGGTGGACAACCGGTGGACAACTGGAGGACAACTGGAGGACAACTGGAGGACAACTGGTAGACAACTGGTGGACAACTGGAGGACAACTGGTAGACAACTGGAGGACAACTGGAGGACAACTGGTGGACAACTGGTGGACAACTGGTGGACAACTGGAGGACAACTGGTGGACAACTGGTAGACAACTGGAGGAGAACTGGAGGAGAACTGGAGGAGAACTGGTGGACAACTGGAGGACAACTGGAGGACAACTGGTGGACAACTGGTGGACAACTGGAGGACAACTGGAGGACAACTGGAGGACAACTGGAGGACAACTGGAGGACAACTGGTGGACAACTGGTAGACAACTGGTGGACAACTGGTGGACAACTGGAGGACAACTGGTAGACAACTGGAGGACAACTGGTAGACAACTGGAGGAGAACTGGAGGAGAACTGGAGGAGATCTGGAGGAGAACTGGAGGAGAACTGGAGGACAACTGGAGGACAACTGGAGGAACCTTAATCCTTTAATCTTGATATTCCCCATCCCGCGTGCGGGAGCGTAATCATCGCCTGACAATAATTAGCATAACGCAACGGACATAAATATCCCTAGAAAATATTCCTATTCATGAAAATCACAAATGAAATATACTGAGACACAGCTTAGCCTTTTGTTAATCACCCTGTCATCTCAGATTTTCAAAATATGCTTTACAGCCAACGCTAGACAAGCATTTGTAAATGTATCGATAGCATTATGCCTTGCTAGCAGCAGGCAACCATGTCACGAAAATCAGAAAAGCAATCAAATTAAATTGTTTACCTTTGATGAGCTTCAGATGTTTTCACTCACGAGACTCCCAGGTAGATAGCCAAAGTTCATTTTTTCCGAAAATATTATTTTTGTAGGCGAAATAACCCCGTTTGTTCTTCAAATCGACCGGAAATTACAGTCACGAAAACGGTGAAAAATATAAAAAATTAGCTCCATAATATCGACAGAAACATGGCAAACGTTGTTTATAATCAATCCTCAAAGTGTTTTTCTAATATCTATTCGATAATATATCCATCGGGACAATTCATTTTTCATTAGGACCGATTGGAGTAATGGCTACCTCTGTATTTTACGCTAGAATCTCTCTCGGAGCCACCATGTGACCACTTACGCAATGTGGCCGCCTACGGCTATTCTTCAACATAAATGCGTAAAACTACGTCACAATACTGTAGACACCTTGGGGAATACGGAGAAAGCGTAATCTGGTTTATAGCCCATTCACTGCTCAATAGGGACTCATTGGAACGCAGGGCTTTCAAAACCTGGGGCACTTCCAGATTGGATTTTTCTCAGGCTTTCGCCTGCAACATCAGTTCTGTTTTACTCACAGACAATATCTTTACAGTTTCGTAAACGTTAGAGTGTTTTCTATCCAAAGCTGTCAATTATATGCATATTCTAACATCTTGTACTGACAAAATATCCCGTTTAAAAAGTGAACGTGAAAATTCTGCCCCCTAGTACCTCACTTGATCAGGCTATTTGTTTTACCAAAGGACCCAACAGAGCACCTGGTGTTATAATGGTTTTATACTGATTTATACATCTCATTTATTTGTCACATTATTATTATATATATATTTTTTATACGTTAATGACAGTAGGGTACACGCCCAATTTTTCAGTTTTTGATTTGTTAAAAAAGTTTGAAATATCCAATAAATGTAGTTCCACTTCATGATTGTGTCCCACTTGTTGTTGATTCTTCACAAAAAAATACAGTTTTATATCTTTATGTTTGAAGCCTGAAATGTGGCAAAAGGTCGCAAAGTTCAAGGGGGCCGAATACTTTCGCAAGGCACTGTATATGTTAATGTGAGTAGGCTATATGTTAATGACAGTAGGTTTTTGTTAATGACAGTAGGCTATACATTAATGACAGTAGGCCTATACGTTTTCAGTTATAAGAAGTTAACAGGGAGAGACAGGGATGGGCAGACAGACATGGAGAGAGAGACAGGCAGACAGACCGACCGACAGGGGGAGGGAGAGACAGACATGGAGAGAGATGGGCAGACAGACAGGGAGAGAGGCAGGCAGACAGACAGAGACAGGGAGAGCAAGGCTATGCTCACTGAGTCTGTACATAGTCAAAGATTTCCTTAACTTTGGGTCAGTTACAGTGGTCAGGTATTCTGCCACTGTGTACTCTCTGTTTAGGGCCAAATAGCATTCTAGTTTGCTCTGTTCTATATCCCTCTCTCTATCCCTCTCTATATCCCTCTCTACCCCCTCTCTATCCCTCTCTCTACCCCTCTCTCTACCCCTCTCTCTATCCCTCTCTCTACCCCTTTCTCTACCCCTTTCTCTACCCCCCTCTCTAGCCCTCTCTCTATATCCCTCTCTCTATCCCTCTCTCTATCCCCATCTCTACCCCTCTCTCTATCCCCCTCTCTATCCCTCTCTCTATCCCCCTCTCTATCCCCTCTCTCTATCCCTCTCTCTATCCCTCTCTATAACCCCCTCTCTATCCCCATCTCTACCCCTCTCTCTATCCCCCCTCTATCCCTCTCTCCAGCCCCCTCTCTATCGCTATCAATTCAATTCCATTTAAGTGGCTTCATTGACATGGTAAACATGTGTTTACATTGCCAGAGCAAGTGAAATAAATAATAAATAAAAGTGAAATAAAGAAAAATGAACAGTCAGACTTCCAAAAGACATTTCAAATGTCATATTCTGTCTATATTACAGTGTTGTAATGATGTGCAAATAGTTAAAGAACACAAGGGAAAATAAATAAATATGGGTTGTATTTACAATGGTGTTTGTTCTTCACTGGTTGCCCTTTTCTTGTGGCAACAGGTCACTAATCTTGCTGCTGTGATGCACACTGTGGTATTTCACCCAGTAGATATGGGAGTTTATCAAAATGTGGTTTTCTTTTCTAATTCGTTGTGGATCTGTGTGATCTGAGGGAAATGGCTCCTGAGCTGGACAGCTAAATGGGCAATGGCATCACTCACTCACTCACTCACTCACTCACACACTCACACACTCACACACTCACACACTCACACACACACACACACACACACACACACACACACACACACACACACACACACACACACACACTCACTCACACACTCTCTTAAACAGAGAGAACACACACACCTAACTAGGGAGGAAGTGACACGGAGAACACACACACACCTCTTTCCGAGTGAGAACACACAGAGAAAGACAGTAATCATATTCATATTCTGACCCATTTTACACATTTATCCTCCTCCATCTCTCTTCCCTCCCTCTCTTCCCTCCCCCAATCTCTCCTCTCCTCATCTCCCTCTCTTCCCTCCCTCTCTCTCCTCCCTCTCTCTTCCCTCCATCTCTCCTCCCTCTCTCCTTTCTCTTCCCTCCCTCTCTTCCCTCCCTCTCTCTTCCCTCCCTCTCTCTTCCCTCCCTCTCTCCTCTTCCTTCTCTGAAGCTGTCCTTTCATCCAGACTGAAACTTTCCTTTAGGTTGTCAGGAGAAACCTGGCACATCCATCTTCCATTCCTACAGCTAGTTGAAATACTAATAATACAGTGGGGCAAAAAGGTATTTAGTCGGCCACCAATTGTGCAAGTTCTCCCACTTAAAAAGATGAGAGAGGCCTGTAATTTTCATCATAGGTACACTTCATCTATGACAGACAAAATGAGAAAAAAAAATCCAGAAAATCACATTGTAGGATTTTTTATGAATTTATTTGCAAATTATGGTGGAAAATAAGTATTTGGTCAATAACAAAAGTTTATCTCAATACTTTGTTATATACCCTTTGTTGGCAATGACAGAGGTCAAACATTTTCTGTAAGTCTGCACAAGGTTTTCACACACTGTTGCTGGTATTTTGGCCCATTCCTCCATGCAGATCTCCTCTATAGCAGTGATGTTTTGGGTCTGTTGCTGGGCAACACGGACTTTCAACTCCCTCCAAAGATTTTCTATGGGGTTGAGATCTGGAGACTGGCTAGGCCACTCCAGGACCTTGAAATGCTTCTTACGAAGCCACTCCTTCGTTGCCCGGGCGGTGTGTTTGGGATCATTGTCATGCTGAAAGACCCAGCCACGTTTCATCTTCAATGCCCTTGCTGATGGAAGGAGGTTTTCACTCAATCTCACGATACATTGCCCCATTCATTCTTTCCTTTACACGGATCAGTCGTCCTGGTCCCTTTGCAGAAAAACAGCCCCAAAGCATGATGTTTCCACCCCCATGCTTCACAGTAGGTATGGTGTTCTTTGGATGCAACTCAGCATTCTTTGTCCTCCAAATACGAGTTGAGTTTTTACCAAAAAGTTATATTTTGGTTTCATCTGACCATATGACATTCTCCCAATCTTCTTCTGGATCATCCAAATGCTCTCTAGCAAACTTCAGACAGGCCTGGACATGTACTGGCTTAAGCAGGGGGACACGTCTGGCACTGCAGGATTTGAGTCCCTGGCGGCGTAGTGTGTTACTGATGGTAGGCTTTGCTCACCGTTATTGTGATCATTTTGACCCCACGGGGTGAGATCTTGCGTGGAGCCCCAGATCGAGGGAGATTATCAGTGTTCTTGTATGTCTTCCATTTCCTAATAATTGCTCCCACAGTTGATTTCTTCAAACCAAGCTGCTTACCTATTGCAGATTCAGTCTTCCCAGCCTGGTGCAGGTCTACAATTTTGTTTCTGGTGTCCTTTGACAGCTCTTTGGTCTTGGCCAAAGTGGAGTTTGGAGTGTGACTGTTTGAGGTTGTGGACAGATGTCTTTTATACTGATAACAAGTTCAAACAGGTACCATTAATACAGGTAACGAGTGGAGGACAGAGGAGCCTCTTAAAGAAGTTACAGGTCTGTGAGTGCCAGAAATCTTGCTTGTTTGTAGGTGACCAAATACTTATTTTCCACCATAATTTGCAAATAAATTCATAAAAAATCCTACAATGTGATTTTCTGGATTTTGTTTCCTCATTTTGTCTGTCATAGTTGAAGTGTACCTATGATGAAAATTACAGGCCTCTCTCATCTTTTTAAGTGGGATAACTTGCACAATTGGTGGCTGACTAAATACTTTCTTTGCCCCACTGTACCGCTAGTTCTACATACCGGTGGTTCTACATACCGCTAGTTCTACATACTGCTAGTTCTACATACCGCTAGTTCTATATACCGCTAGTTCTACATACCACTAGTTCTACATACCGCTAGTTCTACATACCGCTAGTTCTATATACCGCTAGTTCCACATACCGCTAGTTCTACATACTGCTAGTTCTACATACCGCTAGTTCTACATACCGCTAGTTCTACATACCGCTAGTTCTATATACCGCTAGTTCTACATACCGCTAGTTTATATACCGCTAGTTCTATATACCGCTAGTTCTATATACCGCTAGTTTATATACCGCTAGTTTATATACCGCTAGTTCTACATACCGCTAGTTCTACATACCGCTAGTTCTATATACCGCTAGTTCTACATACCGCTAGTTCTACATACCGCGAGTTCTATATACCGCTAGTTCTACATACCGCTAGTTCTATATACCGCTGGTTCTATATACCGCTGGTTCTATATACCGCTAGTTCTATATACCGCTAGTTTATATACCGCTAGATCTACATACCGCTAGTTCTATATACTGCTAGTTCTACATACTGCTAGTTCTAGATACTGCTAGTTTAAATACCGCTAGTTCTACATATCGCTAGTTTATATACTTCTAGTTCTACATACCTCTAGTTCTATATACCGCTAGTTCTAGTTCTACATACCGCTAGTTCTATATACCGCTAGTTCTATATACTGCTAGTTCTACATACTGCTAGTTCTATATACCGCTAGTTTATATACCGCTAGTTTATATACTGCTAGTTCTATATACTGCTAGTTCTATATACCGCTAGTTCTATATACCGCTAGTTCTATATACTCCTAGTTCTATATACCGCTAGTTCTAGTTCTATATACCGCTAGTTCTACATACCGCTAGTTCTACATACCGCTAGTTCTATATACCGCTAGTTCTATATACCGCTAGTTCTATATACCGCTAGTTCTATATACTGCTAGTTCTATATACCTGTTTGAGCTTCAGTTAGACAGATTCCATTTGGTTTCTCAAGGGCAGACTGTGCATTCTTCACACTGTGTCAGGCTGAACCTGCCCTGAGGTTATTTGGTACTTGTATATTTTGTATGATATTACGTGGGTCTACTGCAACATTGATAAGAGGTAGTGGGTCTACTGAAACATTGATAAGAGGTAGTAGGTCTACTGAAACATTGATAAGAGGTAGTAGTCCTACTGAAACATTGATAAGAGGTAGTAGGACCTACTGAAACATTGATAAGAGGTAGTAGGTCTACTGAAACATTGATAAGAGGTAGTGGGTCTACTGAAACATTGATAAGAGGTAGTAGGTCTACTGAAACATTGATAAGAGGTAGTAGGACCTACTGAAACATTGATAAGAGGTACTGGGTCTACTGAAACATTGATAAGATGTAGTAGTCCTACTGAAACATTGATAAGAGGTAGTAGGTCCTACTGAAACATTGATAAGAGGTAGTAGTCCTACTGAAACATTGATAAGAGGTAGTAGGTACTACTGAAACATTGATAAGATGTAGTAGTCCTACTGAAACATTGATAAGAGGTAGTAGGTACTACTGAAACATTGATAAGATGTAGTAGTCCTACTGAAACATTGATAAGAGGTAGTAGGTCCTACTGAAACATTGATAAGAGGTAGTAGGTACTACTGAAACATTGATAAGAGGTAGTAGGTCTACTGAAACATTGATAGGAGGTAGTAGGTCCTACTTAAACATTGATAAGAGGTAGTAGTCCTACTGAAACATTGATAAGAGGTAGTAGTCCTACTGAAACATTGATAAGCGGTAGTAGGTACTACTGAAACATTGATAAGAGGTAGTAGGTACTACTGAAACATTGATAAGAGGTACTGGGCCTACTGAAACATTGATAAGAGGTAGTAGGTCCTACTGAAACATTGATAAGAGGTAGTAGGTCCTACTGAAACATTGATAAGAGGTAGTAGGTCTACTGAAACATTGATAAGAGGTAGTAGGACCTACTGAAACATTGATAAGAGGTAGTAGTCCTACTGAAACATTGATAATAGGTAGTAGGTACTACTGAAACATTGTTAAGAGGTAGTAGGTCTACTGAAACATTGATAAGAGGTAGTAGGTCTACTGAAACATTGATAAGAGGTAGTAGGTCCTACTGAAACATTGATAAGAGGTAGTGGGTCTACTGAAACATTGATAAGAGGTAGTAGGTCTACTGAAACATTGATAAGAGGTAGTAGTCCTACTGAAACATTGATAATAGGTAGTAGGTCTACTGAAACATTGATAGGAGGTAGTAGGACCTACTGAAACATTGATAAGAGGTACTGGGTCTACTGAAACATTGATAAGATGTAGTAGTCCTACTGAAACATTGATAAGAGGTAGTAGGTCCTACTGAAACATTGATAAGAGGTAGTAGTCCTACTGAAACATTGATAAGAGGTAGTAGGTACTACTGAAACATTGATAAGATGTAGTAGTCCTACTGAAACATTGATAAGAGGTAGTAGGTACTACTGAAACATTGATAAGAGGTAGTAGGTCTACTGAAACATTGATAGGAAGTAGTAGGTCCTACTTAAACATTGATAAGAGGTAGTAGTCCTACTGAAACATTGATAAGAGGTAGTAGTCCTACTGAAACATTGATAAGAGGTAGTAGGTACTACTGAAACATTGATAAGAGGTAGTAGGTACTACTGAAACATTGATAAGAGGTACTGGGCCTACTGAAACATTGATAAGAGGTAGTAGGTCCTACTGAAACATTGATAAGAGGTAGTAGGTCCTACTGAAACATTGATAAGAGGTAGTAGTCCTACTGAAACATTGATAAGAGGTAGTAGGTCTACTGAAACATTGATAAGAGGTAGTAGGACCTACTGAAACATTGATAAGAGGTAGTAGTCCTACTGAAACATTGATAATAGGTAGTAGGTACTACTGAAACATTGTTAAGAGGTAGTAGGTCTACTGAAACATTGATAAGAGGTAGTAGGTCTACTGAAACATTGGTAAGAGGTAGTAGGTCCTACTGAAACATTGATAAGAGGTAGTGGGTCTACTGAAACATTGATAAGAGGTAGTAGGTCTACTGAAACATTGATAAGAGGTAGTAGTCCTACTGAAACATTGATAATAGGTAGTAGGTCTACTGAAACATTGATAGGAGGTAGTAGGACCTACTGAAACATTGATAAGAGGTACTGGGTCTACTGAAACATTGATAAGATGTAGTAGTCCTACTGAAACATTGATAAGAGGTAGTAGGTCCTACTGAAACATTGATAAGAGGTAGTAGTCCTACTGAAACATTGATAAGAGGTAGTAGGTACTACTGAAACATTGATAAGATGTAGTAGTCCTACTGAAACATTGATAAGAGGTAGTAGGTACTACTGAAACATTGATAAGAGGTAGTAGGTCTACTGAAACATTGATAGGAAGTAGTAGGTCCTACTTAAACATTGATAAGAGGTAGTAGTCCTACTGAAACATTGATAAGAGGTAGTAGTCCTACTGAAACATTGATAAGAGGTAGTAGGTACTACTGAAACATTGATAAGAGGTAGTAGGTACTACTGAAACATTGATAAGAGGTACTGGGCCTACTGAAACATTGATAAGAGGTAGTAGGTCCTACTGAAACATTGATAAGAGGTAGTAGGTCCTACTGAAACATTGATAAGAGGTAGTAGTCCTACTGAAACATTGATAAGAGGTAGTAGGTCTACTGAAACATTGATAAGAGGTAGTAGGACCTACTGAAACATTGATAAGAGGTAGTAGTCCTACTGAAACATTGATAATAGGTAGTAGGTACTACTGAAACATTGTTAAGAGGTAGTAGGTCTACTGAAACATTGATAAGAGGTAGTAGGTCTACTGAAACATTGGTAAGAGGTAGTAGGTCCTACTGAAACATTGATAAGAGGTAGTGGGTCTACTGAAACATTGATAAGAGGTAGTAGGTCTACTGAAACATTGATAAGAGGTAGTAGTCCTACTGAAACATTGATAATAGGTAGTAGGTCTACTGAAACATTGATAGGAGGTAGTAGGACCTACTGAAACATTGATAAGAGGTAGTAGTCCTACTGAAACATTGATAAGAGGTACTGGGTCTACTGAAACATTGATAAGAGGTAGTAGGTCCTACTGAAACATTGATAAGAGGTAGTAGGTCCTACTGAAACATTGATAAGAGGTAGTAGTCCTACTAAAACATTGATAAGAGGTAGTAGGTCCTACTGAAACATTGATAAGAGGTAGTGGGTCTACTGAAACATTGATAGCATTAATAGATGTAGTGGGTCTACTATGTTACTGACTTTTAAGTTGTTTATGGTGTAAATGGTAGTAAACCATTCCAGATTGTTTGTGTTTCCGTCCCCTACAATCAATGTGACTCAATGCACTGCTTTGGAAATGGAAAAATATGTCTTTAGGGATCAATTTGAGCAAATAAAACAATGAGATTTTACCAGGATGAACTAAGGCCATTAACTAGATTAATTATTGTCATTGTTTGACTACATTTGGCATTTAGCAGACAGTTATTCAGAGACTCATAGTCAGTACATTCACCTTCAGATAGCTAGGTGGACCAGTCATAGTCAGTACATTCATCTCCAGATAGCTAGGTGGACCAGTCATAGTCAGTACATTCATCTTCAGATAGCTAGGTGGACCAGTCATAGTCAGTACATTCATCTCCAGGTAGCTAGGTGGACCAGTCATAGTCAGTACATTCATCTCCAGGTAGCTAGGTGGACCAGTCATAGTCAGTACATTCATCTCCAGATAGCTAGGTGGACCAGTCATAGTCAGTACATTCATCTCCAGATAGCTAGGTGGACCAGTCATAGTCAGTACATTCATCTCCAGGTAGCTAGGTGGACCAGTCATAGTCAGTACATTCATCTCCAGGTAGCTAGGTGGACCAGTCATAGTCAGTACATTCACCTCCAGATAGCTAGGTGGACCAGTCATAGTCAGTACATTCATCTCCAGATAGCTAGGTGGACCAGTCATAGTCAGTACATTCATCTTCAGATAGCTAGGTGGACCAGTCATAGTCAGTACATTCATCTCCAGATAGCTAGGTGGACCAGTCATAGTCAGTACATTCATCTTCAGATAGCTAGGTGGACCAGTCATAGTCAGTACATTAATCTCCAGATAGCTAGGTGGACCAGTCATAGTCAGTACATTCATCTTCAGATAGCTAGGTGGACCAGTCATAGTCAGTACATTCATCTTCAGATAGCTAGGTGGACCAGTCATAGTCAGTACATTCATCTTCAGATAGCTAGGTGGACCAGTCATAGTCAGTACATTCATCTCCAGATAGCTAGGTGGACCAGTCATAGTCAGTACATTAATCTTCAGATAGCTAGGTGGACCAGTCATAGTCAGTACATTCATCTTCAGATAGCTAGGTGGACCAGTCATAGTCAGTACATTCATCTTCAGATAGCTAGGTGGACCAGTCATAGTCAGTACATTCATCTTCAGATAGCTAGGTGGACCAGTCATAGTCAGTACATTCATCTCCAGGTAGCTAGGTGGACCAGTCATAGTCAGTACATTCATCTCCAGGTAGCTAGGTGGACCAGTCATAGTCAGTACATTCATCTCCAGATAGCTAGGTGGACCAGTCATAGTCAGTACATTCATCTCCAGATAGCTAGGTGGACCAGTCATAGTCAGTACATTCATCTCCAGGTAGCTAGGTGGACCAGTCATAGTCAGTACATTCATCTCCAGGTAGCTAGGTGGACCAGTCATAGTCAGTACATTCACCTCCAGATAGCTAGGTGGACCAGTCATAGTCAGTACATTCATCTCCAGATAGCTAGGTGGACCAGTCATAGTCAGTACATTCATCTTCAGATAGCTAGGTGGACCAGTCATAGTCAGTACATTCATCTCCAGATAGCTAGGTGGACCAGTCATAGTCAGTACATTCATCTTCAGATAGCTAGGTGGACCAGTCATAGTCAGTACATTAATCTCCAGATAGCTAGGTGGACCAGTCATAGTCAGTACATTCATCTTCAGATAGCTAGGTGGACCAGTCATAGTCAGTACATTCATCTTCAGATAGCTAGGTGGACCAGTCATAGTCAGTACATTCATCTTCAGATAGCTAGGTGGACCAGTCATAGTCAGTACATTCATCTCCAGATAGCTAGGTGGACCAGTCATAGTCAGTACATTAATCTTCAGATAGCTAGGTGGACCAGTCATAGTCAGTACATTCATCTTCAGATAGCTAGGTGGACCAGTCATAGTCAGTACATTCATCTTCAGATAGCTAGGTGGACCAGTCATAGTCAGGACATTCATCTTCAGATAGCTAGGTGGACCAGTCATAGTCAGTACATTCATCTTCAGATAGCTAGGTGGACCAGTCATAGTCAGTACATTCATCTTCAGATAGCTAGGTGGACCAGTCATAGTCAGGACATTCATCTTCAGATAGCTAGGTGGACCAGTCATAGTCAGTACATTCATCTTCAGATAGCTAGGTGGACCAGTCATAGTCAGGACATTCATCTTCAGATAGCTAGGTGGACCAGTCATAGTCAGTACATTCATCTTCAGATAGCTAGGTGGACCAGTCATAGTCAGTACACTTTTTCTCAATAATGTAGTTATCAGCAAAGTAAAAGGCAAGGGGGGGGGGGGGGGATTATTTAAGATACTCTTTGAAGAAGATGGGCAGGGACTCTGCTGTCCTGGCTTCAGGGGGAAGCTGGTTCCACCATTTTGTTCCTAAGAAAGAGAAGAGCTTCGACTGGGCTGAGCGGGAGAGGTGGGAGGGCCAAGCCCTGCAGACTCTCCACCCCCGCCCCCTCTCTCTCTCCACCCCCTGCCCCCTCTCTCTCCCCACCCCTGCCCCCTCTCTCTCCCCACCCCCTGCCTCCTCTCTCGCCACACCCTGCCTCCTCTCTCTCCACACCCTGCCTCCTCTCTCAACCCACCCCCTGCCTCCTCTCTCTACACCCCCAGGCTCCCCTCTCTCTCCACCCCCTGCCTCCTCTCTCCCCACCCCCTGCCTTCTCTCTCTCCACCCCCTGCCTCTCCTCTCTCCCCAGCCTCCCCATCAGTGTGTCCAGGCAGGGTTTCAGGGTTTTCTGTCCCATAACCAGGCCATGATCTAGTTAACCAACCTAGGCCTTTTCCTTCTGCATCACACACTCCTATTTTGTAATCCTTTAGGTCACCCTGATGCTATACCCATCCCTCCATCCATCCGTCACTAACATACATAAATAAATAATGAATCTCATCATCAACATGCTCCACGATCTCTCTCTCCTCCATCTCTCCTCTCCCTCAGGGACTCTAGCTGGGTGAATATATCTAATTTCCTCCCTTTCCCTCTCCCTCAGTCTCTCCTCTCCTCCATCTCTCCTGTCCCTCTCCATCTCTCCTCACCCTCTGCCCCCTCTCTCTCCTCTACCTCTCCTCTCATTCTCTCCATCTCCCCTCTACCCCTCCTCTCCTCTCCTCCTCCCCTCCTTTCCCTCTTCTTTACCTCTCATCCAGACCTGTCATCCAGACCTGTCAAACATCCAGACCTGTCACACAACCAGACCTGTCATCCAGACCAGTCATCCAGACCTGTCATTCAGACCTGTCATCCAGACCTGTCACACAACCAGACCTGTCATTCAGACCTGTCATCCAGACCTGTCATCCAGACCTGTCACACAACCAGACCTGTCATTCAGACCTGTCACCCAGACCTGTCATCCAGACCTGTCATCCAGACCTGTCACACAACCAGACCTGTCATCCAGACCTGTCATCCAGACCTGTCATCCAGATCTGTCAGACCTGTCATCCAGATCTGTCAGACCTGTCATCCAGACCTGTCATCTAGATCTGTCAGACCTGTCATCCAGACCTGTCATCCAGATCTGTCAGACCTGTCATCCAGACCTGTCATCCAGACCTGTCATCCAGATCTGTCAGACCTGTCATCCAGACCTGTCTACTTTTCTCTCCTCTTCTTTCCTCTCCCCCCACATTCAGTGTTGTGCAGCTATAAACTACTTTAATGATGTTTCCTGTGTGCGAGGCCTGAGGCCAATCACAGGTGACGATACACTACCGTAGTCTCCTGAAAAAAGGACATAACCACAACACAAGGACAGAACAAACAGCATAGTGTACTGCTGCCTGCCTTCTCTGAATGGAGAGGAGGTAGGAACATATCTGATGGTCCAGCTCACCATTTCCATTCCACACACACACACACACACACACACATCAAATAAGACCAACAGAAGAGTCAACCCATCGGGAGAGATGTAGTATATTAGAGAAGAGAAGGGGGCCAGAGAGATAGAGAGAGGAGAGCCAGAGAGAAAGAGAGAGGAGAGCCAGAGAGAGAGAGAGAGAGAGGAGACCCAGAGAGAGAGGGGAGAGCCAGAGAGAGAGAGAGGAGAGCCAGAGAGTGAGAGAGAGGAGAGCCAGAGAGAGAGAGAGGAGAGCCAGAGAGAGAGAGAGGAGAGAAAAAGGAGCAGAGACAACTGAAACCCTTCCTCTTCACACAGTATCTTAACGACATGTGAAACCCTTCCTCTTCACACAGTATCTTAAAGACATCTGAAACCCTTCCTCTTCACACAGTACCTTAAAGACATCTGAAACCTTTCCTCTTCACACAGTATCTTAAAGACATCTGAAACCCTTCCTCTTCACACAGTACCTTAAAGACATCTCAGCCTTATTTGCACTTGTCTTTTCCTACCATCTCCTCAACAGACTTCCCATGACTGAGATATGTGGTTGTCCAACCTAGCTATCTTCAGGTGAATGGCTCACTAAATGGGAGTGTCTCTGGATAAGAGCGTCTGCTGAATGACTCACTAAATGAGAGTCTCTCTGGATAAGAGCGTCTGCTGAATGACTCACTAAATGAGAGTCTCTCTGGATAAGAGCGTCTGCTGAATGACTCACTAAATGAGAGTCTCTCTGGATAAGAGCGTCTGCTGAATGACTCACTAAATGGGAGTCTCTCTGGATAAGAGCGTCTGCTGAATGACTCACTAAATGGGAGTGTCTCTGGATAAGAGCGTCTGCTGAATGACTCACTAAATGGGAGTCTCTCTGGATAAGAGCGTCTGCTGAATGACTCACTAAATGGGAGTCTCTCTGGATAAGAGCGTCTGCTGAATGACTCACTAAATGGGAGTCTCTCTGGATAAGAGCGTCTGCTGAATGACTCACTAAATGGGAGTGTCTCTGGATAAGAGCGTCTGCTGAATGACTCACTAAATGGGAGTGTCTCTGGATAAGAGCGTCTGCTGAATGACTCACTAAATGGGAGTCTCTCTGGATAAGAGCGTCTGCTGAATGACTCACTAAATGGGAGTCTCTCTGGATAAGAGCGTCTGCTGAATGACTCACTAAATGGGAGTGTCTCTGGATAAGAGCGTCTGCTGAATGACTCACTAAATGGGAGTCTCTCTGGATAAGAGCGTCTGCTGAATGACTCACTAAATGGGAGTCTCTCTGGATAAGAGCGTCTGCTGAATGACCCACTAAATGGGAGTCTCTCTGGATAAGAGCGTCTACTGAATGACTAACATGTAAAGGTGAGTGGCTAGGGGGAAGGGGATTGGCTGACAGGACAATTAATGTCACAGTCTGATGTCACACTCACCTTGACGTTTCCACCAATCAGGTCGGGCGGCTCCTCGTCCGTTTCCAAGGCAACGTTGATGGTGGCGAACGGCCGGCTAGCCATCTGCTGCATCTCACGGAGGAGTTGCTGTGAGGAAGAGGAGAGACTCCAGTGACGAAGAAGAAAGATAACACAGTTCATTTCCGTAAAACTCCCAATAATCATAGTGTCCCAAATGACACACAATTACATATAAATTACTACTAACTAATTACTACTACTATTACTACTGCATTACTTCTGACCAGGGCCTTACGGGACAGGGAATACTGCCTATCAGGACAAACACAACTTTCAATACAACAGAAATGAGTACAACTGTCATCCAGACCTGTCATCCAGACCTATCATCCAGACCAGTCATCCAGACCAGTCATCCAGACCTGTCATCCAGACCTGTCATCCAGACCTGTCATCCAGACCAGTCATCCAGACCAGTCATCCAGACCTGTCATCCAGACCTGTCATCCAGACCTGTCATCCAGACCAGTCATCCAGACCAGTCATCCAGACCAGTCATCCAGACCAGTCATCCAGACCTGTCATCCAGACCTGTCATCCAGACCAGTCATCCAGACCAGTCATCCAGACCTGTCATCCAGACCTGTCATCCAGACCAGTCATCCAGACCTGTCATCCAGACCAGTCATCCAGACCAGTCATCCAGACCTGTCATCCAGACCTGTCATCCAGACCAGTCATCCAGACCTGTCATCCAGACCTGTCATCCAGACCAGATTCCTCTTTGGTTATTAAACCTGCAGATAAGTGGGGGTGTTGTGGTTGTTTTAGACTATGATAAATATAAAGAAGAGACTCAGAAATGAATGTTTCTATAGAGAACTGAGTGTTGATCCCACACAGGTGTTCCGAAGGGAAATATGCTCTAATCTGAAGCCCTTAAACAACTTTCTCAAAACCTGAATATGAATATCTTCGCTGAAAATCTGCCATACGTCCATGCCTGTACATTTTACCGAAATTACACAAACCTAAAACACAACAAGGCAACTATCCAGGCAGACCAGTGGATGCAGGAGGCTCAATGCTAGAACCGTTGTCGAACTTCGTAGACTCTTTTATTAAATCTCACGTGTAAGCATTGCCATCATATGTACAAGACTATAGACTTTATAAACAAGATCTCACCAATAACGGGTTTAAAAGAAGACTATTTTGGTCACATTAGATGTCGAGAGTCTATATACCAGCATTCCCCATGTGGGAGGGGGCTGGCAGCACTAGCTCACTATCTGAGAGACAGAGATACTAATGAATATCCACCAACAAACTTTATTCTAGAGCTGAATATGTTTTGATGGATAACTATTTCAGGTTTGATGACGAACGCTACCTCCTAGCGAACGGAACGTCGATGGGCTCCGAGATAATCTTTATGTGGGTCTTTTTGAAGAACAGTTTGTTCATCATGAAAACTAAAATACATTTTTGAATAAAGTCCTGAAGTGGTATGGATATATTGACAACATATTTTTTTTGCATATGGGGAGAAGAGCTGTCAGACTTTATGGCATTTACTCAATGACATTGACCCCAATCTCAAATTCACTATGGAACGTAACACTCAACGTGTTCATTACCTCGAGATGTGGATTGAGAAATCAAATGTTTACAACTCTGTATAGAAAAGAAACGGACAAAAATAATCTATTGCAGGGGGACAGCTTCCACCCGGAGACAATACTCTATTACAGGGGGACAGCTTCCACCCGGAGACAATACTCTATTACAGGGGGACAGCTTCCACCCGGAGACAATACTCTATTGCAGGGGGACAGCTTCCACCCGAAGACAATACTCTATTACAGGGGGACAGCTTCCACCTGGAGACAATACTCTATTGCAGGGGGACAGCTTCCACCCTGAGACAATACTCTATTGCAGGGGGACAGCTTCCATCCTGAGACAATACTCTATTACAGGGGGACAGCTTCCATCCTGAGACAATACTCTATTACAGGGGGACAGCTTCCATCCTGAGACAATACTCTATTACAGGGGGACAGCTTCCATCCTGAGACAATACTCTATTACAGGGGGACAGCTTCCATCCTGAGACAATACTCTATTACAGGGGGACAGCTTCCATCCTGAGACAATACTCTATTGCAGGGGGACAGCTTCCATCCTGAGACAATACTCTATTACAGGGGGACAGCTTCCATCCTGAGACAATACTCTATTACAGGGGGACAGCTTCCATCCTGAGACAATACTCTATTACAGGGGGACAGCTTCCATCCTGAGACAATACTCTATTACAGGGGGACAGCTTCCATCCTGAGACAATACTCTATTACAGGGGGACAGCTTCCATCCTGAGACAATACTCTATTACAGGGGGACAGCTTCCATCCTGAGACAATACTCTATTACAGGGGGACAGCTTCCATCCTGAGACAATACTCTATTACAGGGGGACAGCTTCCATCCTGAGACAATACTCTATTACAGGGGGACAGCTTCCATCCTGAGACAATACTCTATTGCAGGGGGACAGCTTCAATCCTGAGACAATACTATATTACAGGGGGGCAGCTTCCATCCTGAGACAATACTCTATTACAGGGGGACAGCTTCCATCCTGAGACAATACTCTATTACAGGGGGACAGCTTCCATCCTGAGACAATACTCTATTGCAGGGGGACAGCTTCCATCCTGAGACAATACTCTATTACAGGGGGACAGCTTCCATCCTGAGACAATACTCTATTGCAGGGGGACAGCTTCCATCCTGAGACAATACTCTATTACAGGGGGACAGCTTCCATCCTGAGACAATACTCTGTTACAGGGGGACAGCTTCCATCCTGAGACAATACTCTATTACAGGGGGACAGCTTCCATCCTGAGACAATACTCTATTACAGGGGGACAGCTTCCATCCTGAGACAATACTCTATTGCAGGGGGACAGCTTCCATCCTGAGACAATACTCTATTACAGGGGGACAGCTTCCATCCTGAGACAATACTCTATTACAGGGGGACAGCTTCCATCCTGAGACAATACTCTATTGCAGGGGGACAGCTTCCATCCTGAGACAATACTCTATTGCAGGGGGACAGCTTCCATCCTGAGACAATACTCTATTACAGGGGGACAGCTTCCACCCTGAGACAATACTCTATTACAGGGGGACAGCTTCCATCCTGAGACAATACTCTATTACAGGGGGACAGCTTCCATTCTGAGACAATACTCTATTACAGGGGGACAGCTTCCATCCTGAGACAATACTCTATTACAGGGGGACAGCTTCCATCCTGAGACAATACTCTATTGCAGGGGGACAGCTTCCATCCTGAGACAATACTCTATTGCAGGGGGACAGCTTCCATCCTGAGACAATACTCTATTGCAGGGGGACAGCTTCCATCCTGAGACAATACTCTATTGCAGGGGGACAGCTTCCATCCTGAGACAATACTCTATTGCAGGGGGACAGCTTCCATCCTGAGACAATACTCTATTGCAGGGGGACAGCTTCCATCCTGAGACAATACTCTATTGCAGGGGGACAGCTTCCATCCTGAGACATTAAAAAGAGGACTTCCAAGAAGCCAGTTTCTCAGACTGAGCCGTATATGCCCATCTAGAAAAGGCAGTGGAGATGGACAATAGGTTTCTAAGAAGAGGCTTTTCACCACAATGTGAGAATGAAGCTCTTCATTTGTTATTGGGGGAAAAACACGAGATGACCTGCTAAAGCTACTCCGTAATGTTCCACATATACTTTGAACTCGCAAAAAGTGAGAGACGCTGTGAAGAAACACTGGCATATTTTTTCAATCGGACCCAGCTATGCCGGCTGAATTCAACAATCCACCACTTATTGTGTGTAGGAGAGGTCGCAATTTACGCGATAAATTGGTTCATGCCAACTGCCAGCCAGAAAAGACAATCAGCCAGGCTCTTTTACGCCCTCTACCTCTACTACCTCTAGCTATAAAGGCAGAGGTTGCGCACAGTGCAACAATATGATGAAGTGTGAATATTTCTGCCACCCACACAGAGGAAAACGGTTCCTAATAAATGACATTATTACGTGTTCCACCACCCATGTTATCTACATGATTAAATGTTCATGTGTATCGGTAAAACCTCTCCTTCTCTAAAACCAGAGAATCAGTGAACATAAAAGTTCAATCAGGAGAAACGACAGGGATTGTCCAGTCGCAGTACGTTTTAAACCTAAAGCATGACATTTCTACCTTTAGATTTTGTGGCAGAGAAAGTTAAGATATCAGACAGGGGAGGTGATATTAATAATACTCTGAGTAGAAGAGATTTGGGATTTTCACCCTCCAGACATTATTTCCTGAAGGTTTTTAACCGTTTCAACCGTTCGCTGCCTGCACCCGCACGCCCGACTAGCATCACCACCCTGGATGATTCTGACCTAGAATACGTGGACATCTATAAGTACCTAGGTGTCTTTCTAGACTGTAAACTCTCCTTCCAGATTCATATCAAACATCTCCAATCTAAAATCAAATCTAGAGTCGGCTTTCTATTCCGCAACAAAGCCTCCTTCACTCACGCCGCCAAACTTACCCTAGTAAAACTGACCATCCTACCGATCCGACATCGGTGATGTCATCTACAAAATAGCTTCCAATACTCTACTCAGCAAACTGGATGCAGTCTATCACAGTGCCATCCGTTTTGTTACTAAAGCACCTTATACCACCCACCACTGCGACCTGTATGCTCTAGTCGGCTGGCCCTCGCTACATACTCATCGCCAGACCAACTGGCTCCAGGTCATCTACAAGTCTATGCTAGGTAAAGCTCCGCCTTCTCAGTTCACTGGTCACGATGGCAACACCCACCCGTGGCACGCGCTCCAGCAGGTGTATCTCACTGATCATCCCTAAAGCCAACACCTCATTTGGCCGCCTTTCCTTCCAGTTCTCTGCTGCCTGTGACTGGAACGAATTGCAAAAATCGCTGAAGTTGGAGACTTTTATCTCCCTCACCAACTTCAAACATCTGCTATCTGAGCAGCTAACCGATCGCTGCAGCTGTACATAGTCCATCGGTAAATAACCCACCCAATTTTACCTACCTCATCCCCATACTGTTTTTATTTATTTACTTTTCTGCTCTTTTGCACACCAATATCTCTACCTGCACATGACCATCTGATCATTTATCACTCCAGTGTTAATTTGCTAAATTGTAATTATTCGCCTACTTCCTCATGCCTTTTGCACACAATGTATATAGACTCTTTTTTTCTACTGTGTTATTGACTTGTTTATTGTTTACTCCATGTGTAACTCTGTGTTGTTGCCTGTTATGCTTTATCTTGGCCAGGTCGCAGTTGCAAATGAGAACTTGTAAAGGTGTTCTCAACTAGCCCACCTGGTTAAATAAAGGTGTTCTCAACTAGCCCACCTGGTTAAATAAAGGTGTTCTCAACTAGCCCACCTGGTTAAATAAAGGTGTTCTCAACTAGCCCACCTGGTTAAATAAAGGTGTTCTCAACTAGCCCACCTGGTTAAATAAAGGTGTTCTCAACTAGCCCACCTGGTTAAATAAAGGTGTTCTCAACTAGCCCACCTGGTTAAATAAAGGTGTTAGTTCTCAACACACTGCTATGCTTTATCTTGGCCTCAACTAGCCTACCTGGTTAAATAAAGGTGTTCTCAACTAGCCCACCTGGTTAAATAAAGGTGTTCTCAACTAGCCCACCTGGTTAAATAAAGGTGTTCTCAACTAGCCCACCTGGTTAAATAAAGGTGTTCTCAACTAGCCCACCTGGTTAAATAAAGGTGTTCTCAACTAGCCCACCTGGTTAAATAAAGGTGTTCTCAACTAGCCCACCTGGTTAAATAAAGGTGTTCTCAACTAGCCCACCTGGTTAAATAAAGGTGTTCTCAACTAGCCCACCTGGTTAAATAAAGGTGTTCTCAACTAGCCCACCTGGTTAAATAAAGGTGTTCTCAACTAGCCCACCTGGTTAAATAAAGGTGTTCTCAACTAGCCCACCTGGTTAAATAAAGGTGTTCTCAACTGGCCCACCTGGTTAAATAAAGGTGAAATAAAAAATAAAATGAAAAGGTCTTAATGATGAAATGTATGTTAAGTGAATTATGCTCCTATTTCAGATTACTCTGACGTTTTTCGTATGATGTACCCAATGATTAATGAAAACTTGCTCGGTAGGTCTATGTCCTCATTGTGGTTTTACAGACGTGTTTAATATGTTTTATGTACACACTTTATTCGAATATTTATGAAATGCATATTGTTATATTTGGTAACACTTGTTTGTTTTTCCTTCTCCTCCAACCATGAGGCCGATACATAAAGCTCTGATGAAGACCGTGAGGTCGATACATAAAGCTCTGATGAAGACCGTGAGACCGATACATAAAGCTCTGAGGAAGACCGTGAGGTCGATACATAAAGCTCTGATGAAGGCCGTGAGGCCGATACATAAAGCTCTGATGAAGGCCGTGAGGTCGATATGTAAAGCTCTGATGAAGACCGTGAGGCCGATACATAAAGCTCTGATGAAGGCCATGAGGCCGATACATAAAGCTCTGATGAAGACCATGAGGCCGATACATAAAGCTCTGATGAAGACCGTGAGGTCGATACATAAAGCTCTGATGAAGACCGTGAGGCCGATACATAAAGCTCTGATGAAGACCGTGAGGTCGATACATAAAGCTCTGATGAAGACCATGAGGCCGATACATAAAGCTCTGATGAAGACAGTGAGGCCGATACATAAAGCTCTGATGAAGACTGTGAGGCCGATACATAAAGCTCTGATGAAGGCCGTGAGGTCGATATGTAAAGCTCTGATGAAGGCCGTGAGGCCGATATGTAAAGCTCTGATGAAGGCCGTGAGGTCGATATGTAAAGCTCTGAGGAAGGCAGACGTCTCCCTACGGTGCCCTTTTTGCCCTGAGGCACATTCATGCCTGCAGAGATGAATCTGGGAAGGTGAACACCGCTGGTTGGAGCAGAAGGGACAGAGGTAGAGGGGAAAGAAGGTGCTACAGTGGACTTGCTATAGCTAGCAAGCTCCTGGATGAGCAACTCCCTGAAGGCTAGCTGTGAGATGGGGGGGATGTCCATAGCTCTTGGCAATTTCCTTCTGGAGGATGAAGGCATTCAACACAGCAATGTCAATGAAATGATAGAAAAATGTCTTGTACCATTTCATGGTCTTGTGGAGAACATTGTAGTATCCTATCAGCGTATCCTATCAGACATCTGACAGGTCCACAACTCCCATGCTCTTGTTGTAGTCATTCACAGCAGCTGGAATGGAGACATTTTTTTGTGGTCCCAGGGCACCGTCCTTCACACGCCTGACGACGTCGCATGATGGTACCCCCGCTCAGCCCACTTAGGCACGTCGTTCACCTTTGTCTTTGGAAAGCCCACTCTGTTGGTCCGAATGGTGCTACAAGCCCACACATCCCGCTTCCCCAGCTCTGTAAACAGGGTTGTCCACAAACCCTTTGTAGCCCTTTGTAGCCCTTCTCCAGCAGTTGTAAATCCAATAACTCCATAACGGAATCATAACTCAGTCCATTTTTTTATTATTATTATTTTACCTTTATTTATCTAGGCAAGTCAGCTAAGAACAAATTCTTATTTTCGATGACGGCCTAGGAACAGTGGGTTAACTGCCTGTTCATGGGCAGAACGACAGATTTTTACCTTGTCAGCTCGGGGATTTGAACTTAAAAAGGCATTTAGCTCATCTGGTAGGCTCGCGTCACTGGGCAGCTCGCGGCTGGGTTTCCCTTTGTAGTCCATAATAGTTTTCAAGCCCTGCCACATCCAACGAGCGTCAGAGCCGGTGTAGTAGGATTCAATCTTAATCCTGTATTGACGCTTTGCTTGTTTGATGGTTCATCTGAGGGCGTAGCAGGATTTCTTATAAGCGTCCGGATCAATAAGTTTAGGGGTTTGGGAAAATAGGATTTGGAATGGGAATCAATTGTTTAATCACCACAAGGACTAACGTGTGAGGAAATGCCCCAACACTGGCAGAACAAGGTTTCATTGAGCACACACACAGACATACACACATGAACACACACAACCTGTCTAGAGGATAGTGTGTTTCAGCTCCGCCCAAATGACACTGCGAGCAAAAGAGAGAGCACATACTTTATTCACAAATTTCTGAAGGTATGAGGAGAGGGGAGGAATGATGGGAGAGGGGATGGGTCCTTTGAAGCCTAGCCATTTCTAGAACCAAAAATTGACAACCACGAATCTACTAACAAGAAATAGCCACTTGCTAATATAAACTCTGTCAAACAGAAAGTAAGAGCGAGATGATACAGGTCATCTTTCTTTCTGATACTTTAACCAACTCCAGTCGTTATTGACTCTGTTTTCATGTCGGTGTGTTGTTTGTGTTTCGTGTTCATTGTTGCTTTTATTTATTAAAACACTTACTCCCTGAACTTGCTTCCCGACTCTCACTCGTTACATCATACATCTTCTCTTTGCTTTGTTGACTTCAAAAAAGCTTTTCACTCAATTTAGTATGAGGGTCTGCTGTACAAATGGATGGAAAGTGTTGTTGGGGTGAAACATATGACATTATAAAAATCCATGTACACAAACAAGTGTTAAAAAACACATTTCTTCCCACAGAGCCGTGGGGTGAGACAGGGATGCAGCTTAAGCCCCACCCTTTTCAACATATATATCAACGTATTGGCGAGGGCACTAGAACAGTCCGCAGCACCCGGCCTCACCCTACTAGAATCTGAAGTCAAATGTCTACTGTTTGCTGATGATCTGGTGCTTCTGTCTCCTACCAAGGAGGGCCTACAGCAGCACCTAGATCTTCGGCACAGATTCTATCAGACCTGGGCCCTGACAGTAAATCTCAGGAAGACAAAAATAATGGTGTTCCAAAAAAGGTTGAGTTTCCAGGACCACAAATATAAATTCCATCTAGACACTGTTGCTCTAGAGCACACAAAAAACTATACATACCTCGGCCTAAACATCAGCGCCACAGGTAACTTTCACAAAGCTGTGAATGATCTGAGAGAAGGCAAGAAGGGCCTTCTACACCATCAAAATAAACATACAATTTGACATAACAATTAGGATATGGCTAAAAATACTTGAATCAGTTATAGAACCCATTGGCCTTTATGGTTGTGAGGTCTGGGGTCCGCTCACCAACCAAGACTTCACAAAATGGGACAAATTGAGACTCCGCATGCAGAATTCTGTGTATAACGTAAAACACCAAATAATTTAGAGCAGAA